>NW_020669268.1:0-1784 GCF_002925995.2 Terrapene triunguis | reverse complement strand
GCAGCTTTCCTCTGAAAATGGAGGTGCCACATGAGTTTAGGTGTCTATGGACGGTTAGGGGCAGCCGAGTGGAGGTTTGTGGATTGCAGTGGTGCCTAAAAATAGGATCTATAGCTGGGGTTTAGGTGCCTAAGTCATCTAGCTAGCATGACTGAAAACAGCAGTGAAGATGCAGGCCTCAGGGCTGTACAAACCCACCTGGAATTCTAGTTACGTGCTCCTGTTCCTAGCAGGCACTGGGGCTGTGCTGCCACGTCTGTATTGCTATCGGTAGTCGTGCTAGCTAGATGAAAGCTAGCATAGACATGCCTACCTGTGTGCACTCACACAGCTGATTGCAATGTAGACATACTCTAAGGGTGTAAAGAGATTTAATTTGCAACAATTTCACCAGGAAGTCTGGGAATACCCAGGTAAGTTTCCATCCCTAGCCCCACCTCTGTCTTTCACCTTTGCTGACATGCCTCTTAATGGTGCAAGGCCACTTGACTCTCTGGTGCACATGGATTACAATAATCTGCACTTTTGCTCTACTCCGGTACTCTCCCTTCTGGCCTGTGTCAAGCCCCGGAGGTCTCAGTCTCCTCTTGCAAGGATGTCTGTGGCGCTGGGTCTTCGTGGCGTGTTTGGCTGGATGGATCTCTGGTGTGTATCTGGATAGCGTGTGTGTGGTCAGGAGGGGCACCAGCCCACAGTGAGGTGGGGTCCAAGGGCAGGGTCTTGTATGCCCCATATGGGGGTTAATATTTGTGGTGTCCAGGGTCCAGGCTGAGCCATGAGGTCAGGAGATGAGCAGGTGGGGTCCATGCTTTAGACACAGGTGTCCTGAGTTTTCTCTGGGAGAGGACGAGCCCTGTGGCCCTCAGCGGAAAGTTAAAAAGGGCAGTGGCAGAGTTGTGGCTGGAGAGCTAGAGGGTCTGGGTCTGCCCCTGCCCTGCCACCTGAATAGCCTCTTTTGTGTTCACTGCAACGGCCAGGGCGGTGCTGGGCCCATGATTGCAGCAGCGAGGGTATGGAATGGCCCTGAGGGGTCAGGCAAAGAACACCTCCTCTCCTAGGCCCAGGACCCAGCTGGTTACTGACCCCACCTGGTCAGTGCGCAGCTCAAGCCAGCAAGTCACGTACCAGATCAGTTTGTCCTAAACAATGAGCATTTTTGTTGCTGATTATCTAGGAGAACGAGCCGGTCAGGCGGGCAGACCTACCAGGTATTGTGGAGAGCAGAGCCAGGCGGGTGCCAAATCCGTTAGAGTATGGCAGTTCTTCAGGGTGGGCAGCAGGGCTAGACTCTGTCCGATCCCCAGAGAGTGCAGGGCCCCGGACTGCTCCCCTGCGCCACGAAGGGCTCTCTCATGGCCTGCAAAGGAGAGTCACTTCCTGGGTGGGACATCTACTTGGTAACACGGGGTGAAGGACATAGCCAGTCAGGGCCTGATCTCCGCACCTGCCAAAATAGTCTCTGCGGCTCCTGAGGTGTGGGGAGGTGGCAGGTGTGGGATGAGGGCGAGTCTCCATGAGCAGCTCCATTCAGAAAGCTGCACTCACCCCCAGCTACACGCTCTCAGGTAGGTTACAGAGCGGGACAAGGGAGGAAAGGGGGTGGGGAGCAGGAACCCCTCAATCCTAGCCACTGTACTGGTCACTGCCACCCCTTGCGACATAGGAGCCCAGGCTGGGCCTTTGCAGAGCTCCCTGCTCCCCACACAGGCTGGGGGAGCTGACCCTGGGTGTGTGCGGTTGCCTGTCTAGTGAAGTGTGGAGGGCAGGAAGGTGTGGTCTGTCCA
>NW_020669267.1:0-1282 GCF_002925995.2 Terrapene triunguis | reverse complement strand
TGAATTTTTAACAGGGAGGGTAATGAACCACTGGAACCATTTCCCACAGGTTGTGGTGGATTCTCCATCACTGATGATTTTTAAATCACGACTCGGTTTTTTTTTTAAACTTCTGCTCTAGGAATGATCTTGGGGCTGGCGTCTGGCCCGCGTTACACAGGCAGTCAGACCAGATGATCACAACGATCCTTTCGGACCTTGGAATCTATTAAAAGACTAAACTCAGGTTTCATAAAACCATGTTGACTGTAAGATGGGAGTGATGACCCTGACACACCTTAGTAGAGAGAGAAGGATTCATTCATAATTCCTCAGTGCCGGGAAGATGCAAAATGCCAAGTATTTGATGCCGCTCTCACTAGGTGCAGAATAATATAGAGGACGATGCCCAGGTAACAGATGTGAGTTCCTTATCAACCCAGCTACAGGACAGCACCACAACTCTCAGGAAAGCACCACAAACTCCCTAGTGAGAATCTGCGCACGTGCAGAAGTAGCCTGCATTTAAATACAAGGGAAAAGCCCAGGCTTTCAGACATGCTTCTAAACGGCAAGGCAGAGAGACCACCGCACTGAAGCCGTTGACCTGACCCCTCTGACAGCTCCCACTTCCCCAGCACACCAGAGGACACTGCGAGCTCCTGCGGGGAGATATCTGTACAATGCAGCCCCCGCGGAGAGACCTTAGTTATGGAGCCAGTGACAGGTTTGATTCAAAGCCTCTGAAGAGTATTACTGAACACACCCTTGGTTTGTGAAAGGCAGAATTTGGGAGCGCGGACAGGCCGAGCCGGCCTCACACCACAGCCAGCTGCCCCAGGTCAGAAACTCTGGCCTGACCCCAGGCAGATTCTTGATGTGGTGCAGCCGCCTCCGACAGAGACATGCCAGGGATCTGCAGCATTTTGCACCTCGGACACGCGTGAGGCTGAAACCTAACTAAGGACCCAGGTATCCCAGTCAATCCCCACTCTCCCTTCAACCCGCAAGGAAGACACCCGAAAGCGGCCGAGTATCGCACCTGTCAATGGCTTGTGCCCAGGTGAAACGCCCGGCTCAGCCGTCCCGGCGGGCGAGGGCCCTGGGGTAACCAGCACCGACACGGGACTCGCTCCTGCCCCAGGACTTCCTGAGGCTAGAGATGACCCCGATCCGGCCTCTCGGCCAGCCTGGGGTCACCACCGCTGGGAGCGCAACTGCGGGGGCTGCCTGCCCCCTGCACCGGTCACCAACCACGGACTCACTGCAACGCCCGGGCCCGACCGGACGGGGGGGGGGGGGG
>NW_020669266.1:0-1196 GCF_002925995.2 Terrapene triunguis | reverse complement strand
TGTTTGACTGAAGAGTATTATGCAGCCTTGATTTCAGTGAATAAGTTTCTCAAAAGCACTAGTATATTTTCAGAATACTGTATTCCCACTAATAAATTTGGAACTACGTGTTGTTTCATTAATAATCAGTTGTAATTGCTTGCCAGAATTATTATCCTGAACACTTTCTCTGTTCAGATGACATAACCAGTAGGTCTTCTAACCTTTGGTAAGCTAGTTTCTGTTCTAGGGGTAGGTTGCAAGGTAGGGGAAAGTCTGCAGCAATGGATGCGTTTTCCTATCCTCTCACAAACAAGTGGGTTGAGAGTAGAGCATAATCCAATTTGTCAACGAATGCTTCCTATATGCTCCCTTCCTTCTCTTCAAGGAAGAATTTTAACTTTCATAACCGACACACGTTTATTTTCTAGCACAGAGTTAGCATTTGCTTCTGTTCTATTCAGGTTCTTATATTGCACTCATCCCTGTAGTATCTAAGGCTCAGCTCCACAAAGGTACTTAGGTGCCCAACCCCCCAGATTTAGGCACCAAAGGCCCAAATTTAGGTGCATTTGTGATCCACAAAACTCCTGCTTAGCTACCACCTAAACTTGTAGGTGCCTAAATTCACTCGGTGCTACATTTTCACTGTAAAAGATCCCTAGACACCTAAGTTTTGGCCTCTGGGCATGCATACTGCTGCCTCCTTCTAGGCAGCCAGATGCCTATTTCAATGGTTCTCAAACTGTGGGTCAGGAACCCAAAGTGGGTCATGACTCCATTTTAATGGGGTTGTCAGGACTGGTGGTAGACTTGCTGGGGCCCGGGGCCGAAGCTTAAGCCCAAGCCCCACTAGGGTTGCCAGTTATCCGGTTTTCAACCGGAATGCCTGTTTGAAAAGGGAGTCCGACAGCTCCGGTCAGCACTGCTGACCAGGCCGTTAAAAGTCTGGTTGGTGGCGCAGCGGGGCTAAGGCAGGCTCCCTGCCTGCCGTGGCTCCACGTGGCTCCCGGAAGCAGCGGCATATCCCCCCTCCGGCTCCTATGCACAGGGGCAGCCAGGGGGCTCCGCACGCTACCTCTGCCCCAAGTGCCGGTTGCACAACTCCCATTGGCTGGGAAACACGGCCAATGGGAGCTGCGGGGGCAGTGCCCATGAATGGGGCAGCGTGTAGATCTGCCTGGCCACGCCTCTGCATAGAAGCTGGAGGGGGAACA
>NW_020669265.1:0-1248 GCF_002925995.2 Terrapene triunguis | reverse complement strand
CCAGTGTTCTGCACTGTCCAACCCCCTCCTGGGCTGTTCAGATATTAGAGGTCCATTGCCCTATAAGGGGTCAATATACAACACTTTAATTGGAGTTACACAAACAGCTCAGTTCACACAACACTCTATTAGCTTTTATTAAAGAATAAAAGAAGTTTATTTTACTACAAAGAGAGAGATTTTAAGTGAGTCCAAGTACAAGGCATTAAAGTCAGAAAAGGTTACAAGATAAAACACTTCCTAATAGCCAAGACTTGGTTAAAGGTCAAATCCTTAGCACATGCTCCCAGCAACAGGGCTGACCAAATTCTCAGGGCAAAATCAGCCCGGAAAGTTCAAAGGGCTGGTTCCTTTGTCATCTTAGGTGAAAGAGCTTGAGACAGATACCTACCCTGGGATGGTTTTGCCCCTCACTTTTATAGTCCAGTCGCACTTTGAAGTGAATTTGTCTGAGGATTAGCGCTCAAAGCTAAGTTTATTCAAACTGTAAAGGAGGTGACATGGAGTCTGGGGATGAAGGTGCCCCCTGCCCTTTCTCCTTCCCTGTGTATGCTGAAATGCAGATTTGCCTTATAGAATCATAGAGTTGGAAGAGACCTCAGGAGGTCATCTAGTCCAACACCCTGCTCAAAGGGAGACCAATCCCCAGACAGATTTTTGCTCCAGATCCCTAAACAGCCCCCTCAAGGATTGAACTCACAACCCTGGGTTTAGCAGGCCAATGCTCAAACCACTGAGCTATCCCTCCCCCCCAAAGCAATGACTTGAACCTGCATCTCCACCATACCAGTCCAGTATGCTAACCACCAGGCTACAGAGTGAGCCTTGTTTCCCTCTTGCTGTCTCAAGGACCCTGTTTACTACTTATATGTAAATTGAGGTACACATACAATTTTTTGCTTAAGACAGACCTGCTTAACCCTGCTTGATCAGGGCTGTGTAGGTTTGAGCACGTGCTACCAACATCACACAGGGGAAATTCATCACTTTACATGTAATGTTGCCACACACAGTTCACCATGATATTACTGACCAGCGAGTTATTTGTTTTCAAATGATACCACACAACGATATTTTGTACAAAGATTACTACAATAGTCAGTGCATCGGGTGTGAATACAGGGGTGCATTCAGTCACATGGCGGTAATGATAGTTCCCCACCTCCCTACAGGCATGGATATTTTTCAGATCTTCAGAGAGAAGGGGCTATTGCAGTGCAAAGCAGAGCCACTCAATGGTTTTCTTTG
>NW_020669264.1:0-3044 GCF_002925995.2 Terrapene triunguis | reverse complement strand
CCAACAACTCCAGTGCTGTTTCTGGCTGTCCTGAATCCTGCCCCCCCCAATCATTAAATTTTTTTAAAATAATACATTTGGATTCACTCATTCCCTCCCTTCATTGTGGTTTTTGAATTATTAGGGGGCTGGGACCCCATCCCAGCTTGGTGCCTCCCCAGCTCTGCAGGGACCCTGCAGGAAACCTCCCTGCTCCCAGACATCCTCCTCTTGGGAATGCCAGGCCGGGGTTTATATAGAGTTTCCTGTTTTCTCTCTGGGGAATCTGATTGGCCCATAGGCACCAGCCCTTCTTTGGTCCCTCTCCCTAAGCACCTGTGCAGGGGAAGGGAAGGCTAAGCTGGATTTAACCCCTTGTTTGCTAACAGCAGAGCTGGGGCCCTGCACCTGGTCACACAGCTGTAGTCTATCAGCCCATAGCTAATACCATGCTCAGAGGAGTCTGTAGCTACATGAAATCAGGGGGTTATTTTCTCTGTGGCACCAACTAACACTTTGAAAAGTGGCAAGAGAAGGGAGAGCTCAGAGCCATGCAGGAAAGCTGGGATTTCCACTATTTCCTGTCCCTGGTTTCCTTGTTGTAAAGGTGGCAGAGGGGCCTGGAGAGTTCAGCCCCAGCCCCTCAGACCCAGAGTTTAAAGGGAAGGAGGCCCCAGCATTTTTGCATTTAGCCCAGCCAAAGCATTTTTAACAAGGAAAAGAGAGTCTGGGTCTGATCCCCCATCTGCCCTCTGAGCTGCCCTCAGTTAAAGCACAGTAATGTACGGAGCATGTTAATTCCTTTTTCATTATGATATTAGCCCAACTCCAGTCATGCTTCCTGTAGCGACCCCTCCTCTGGCCTCCCTCCCATTGCCCAGTCCCAGCTCTGACTCCCGCTGTGTCCCGTCTGGTTAACAACATGCTCTTCTCCTCAGCAAGCTGCAGCTGAGGTCCCATCCAGCTCCTTCACACGGGTTTATTTCTTGTCATGCAGAAATAGAGTCGAATGTGCTGATTTATGCCAACAGTCACCCTCCCTCTCCCTTGCTGGCGAGAAGAGTCGCTGGGCAGCTGAGAAAGGCAGATGGGAGGAAGGTGAAGGCTGGCGAGGACTTGGACAGTTTGCTAAAAAGGCACCTTCATTATCTTTTAAACCGTCCATAAACCAGGGGAGCCTCCGCTAGGGAGCAAGCCCAGGGCTGTGCAGATGGGAGAGTGGAATGTCTGGCACATCTGCCACGTCCCACAGTTGTGCACATGCCTGGATTCTGTGTGAGTCACCGTGCCGTGCTGCACACACTGTCTATGGGGTGCCAGGCTGCTGCTCCAAGACCGGCTCTTCGACTGTGCTAACTTATGCGCTGCTGCCATTCCTTCCGAAGTCAAAAGTGGGAGCAACTGCTAAGAGCAGCCAAACGTTCTGAAAACAGGTTTAAAATAAACATTTCTTATGGGCATGTCCATGGTAACGCTGTTGGATGGGCAGGAATGGGTGACAGGGAATGGATCACTTGATGATTCCCTGTTCTGTTCGTTCCCTCTGGGGCGCCTGGCATTGGCTGCTCTGGGCTGGATGGGACTTTGCTCTGACCCAGTCTGGCCGTTCTCATGTTCTGATGTTGAAATTGTGTCATCACTCTGTTCGCCTCTACAGTGACCTTCAGGTTTGTGTGTCAATTTAGCCATAGCACTGGTGCTAGTGTTATGCAAGTGTGAGGGATTTGGAGCTGCCAGTAATAACGTATTAATATCCCGTGTGGACCTGGTGATGGTGATGCTCACTGAATGCAAATGTAGGGTTCATTCAATAGCAGCAAATGCACCCGGGAAGGGAAGGTGGAAATGGGAAGGCAGCTCTCTGCAAACACTTAAAGAGATGATGCAAGAGCCAGGCACTTGGATGTCCTGGCTCAGGCACCTGCTGGACCGGCCAGAGCAGTTTCCACAGGAGTGACTTGGTCCCTGTGTGGAGGGGAGTCAAAGGATTGGGGGGTATAAAGAGGCACACACAAGGGGCGAGGGGTTTTTGAGATACCGAAGCCCCAGGACCGGCTAGAGAAGATCTGTGGGAAGTTAGACTTACCGGGGTCCCCACCAGGAGGATGGTTAGACTCTGGGTGAGACAGACATGCCTGTACATCTCGTGTTGCTTTAAAATCCTTTTTCTCTTGTATTTTGTTCCTGTGATTAAACAAACATTTTTATTTTGGTTTTAAGGCTTTTTGTGTCACTGTGCATTGTGTGAAGTACTTCTGCACACAACACACAGTCAACCTGTGGAACTCCTTGCCAGGGGATGTTGTGAAGACCAAAAGTATAACTGGGTTCAAAAAAGAATTAGGTACGTTCAGGGAGGATGGATCCATCAATGGTTATTAGCCAAGATGGTGAGGGATGGAACCCCATGCTCCAGGTGTCCCTGAACCTCCATCTGCAAGAAGCTGGGAATGGGCAACAGAGGATGGATCACTTGATTCGCTGTTATGCTCATTCCCTCTGGGGCACCTGGCATTGGCCACTGTTGGAAGACAGGATACTGGTCTAGATGGACCTTTGGTCTGATCAAGTTTGGCCACTCTTATGTTCTTCCATGGCCACAAATCTTGAAGGGAAAAACCACAAATATGAAGCCCCATCGGATGAGATGAATAAGCATGGCTAGTACACATGGGACTGCAGCCCAGGACTTGGGGTAGGAGTGGGAGAATCACAGGATTCCCCCCCTAGGAAAGGGTAAGGCAAGAGGTCTGAGTCTGGACAAATCAGGGGGTCAATTCAAAGACCCCAGAGAAGGATTAAGAGGTGCAGCTAGCCCTGAACAGCCGAACAGCGATAGCATGTTTGTTTCAATGTACGTTTTTGCCATCAGTGGTAATTATGGATCGTTTTGTGCATTGTCGCCCTGTCCGATTTTTGAGAGGGAGGGTGACCTTTGAGGGCTAAATCGCTTTGCCTGCCTCACTTGAGGATTTTAATTTAAATCCACCAGATTTATGGTGGGAAGAAAGAGAGCAAGATTTGGTCCTAAATAGTGCAATTGGTTTTCATGCAAAGAATGAAAA
>NW_020669263.1:0-1000 GCF_002925995.2 Terrapene triunguis | reverse complement strand
GATTTCCCGCCGGCGCTTTCAGGGAGGGAGGCAGGGCGGTAGTGACTGACGGATGACGACAGTTACCCAAAAGCACCCTCGCCACATTTTTTTACCCAGAAGGCATTGGGGGCTCGACCCAGAATTCCAATGGGCAGCGGGGACTGCGGGAACTGTGGGATAGCTGCCCACAGTGCACTGCTTCCAATGTCGACGCTTTCCCTGGTAGTGTGGACTGACAAAGTCGAATTACTGTCCTTAGTGTAGACACACACGTTCGACTTTCTAATATCGATTGCACATATTCGATTTAACTAAAATCGAACTACTCTCGTAGTGTAGACATACCCTAAGGCTGCGAGTAGTCTGTCATGGATTCCATGACTTTCTGTGACCTCCGTGACTTCTGCAGCAGCTGGTGCTGGCTGGGGCAGCCCCATGGCCAGCAGTTTGGGTGTGTAGGGGAAGGGGGTTGGGGAGTACGGGAGGTGCTTACCTCGGGGTGGGGGGGCTCCCCGGCTCCCACTGGCATGGCCCCCCTGCAGCTCCTAGGCAGCGGAGGGGTGTCCGCATCACATGCTGCCTGCGCCCTCAGGTCCCGCCCCCACAGCTCCCATTGGCTGTGGTTCCCGGCCAATGGGAGCTGCAGAAGCCAGCGCTTGTGGCAGGAGCAGTGGAGCCCCTACCCTGGCCCCTGCTGACTAGGAGCTGCAGGGATGCCGAGCCGGGTAGGAAGCCCCGCCACCCCCTCCCTCCCCCAGTACCAGTGGCGTGGCCCAGCCCTCCCCCACCCAGTACCAGCAGGGGTCCCACACCACCTCCCCAAGCACCCGTGGTGCCCTGACCAAGTTTTAGTTAGGGAGGGTATTTTTAGTAAAAGTCATGGACAGGTCACAGGCCCATGAATTTTTGTTTACGGCCCGTGACCTGTTCATGACTTTTACTAAAAATACCCGTGACTAAAACAGCCTTATTTATCACCTTCCTCTTTATAACAACCTTATACATACTTGAAGACTTC
>NW_020669262.1:0-1031 GCF_002925995.2 Terrapene triunguis | reverse complement strand
TTATCTCTGAAGCAGACGACTTCTCAAAAATTGTAGACCAGTGTAATAGGAGTGATATTTCTCAAGTTCATTCCCAAACTCAAGGTCTGAGTTGGAAAGTTTAGTAAGTCCATATGTAGACGACAGACTTAAGTTGAGTTAAATTTTGTTGACTATTGTAAGTCGCTTTAACAACATTAGTGGAGAACATCCACACAAATGCTCCTTGTGTCAGCTGAGTGCGTCCACAGTTGTTGCTCTTGCATCGGTAGAGAGAGCATTGCATTGTGGGTAGTTATCCCACTGTGCAACTCTCCACCCTCTGTCACACTCAGCCGCTTGGAGCTCTGGGAATGGATCATTGTGCATCATGGGGATGTGCTTGTCATCCTGTGATGCAGTTCTTTTCATCCCATCATTCCCTGGGCTACCTATTTTGTTTTGCGCCATTCTTCCAACAGCCCTTGTAAACTCTGTGCTTGCCATCGCTGCCTAACAGCCTGATTCCTGAGCTGCTGACCATTCTGGTGATGAGCATTATGAACACAACACGGCTGGCCCTGAAGTATTTCATGAGCTGTGAAACAGTGATGCCTGCCCTGCTGTCTGCCATGGAAACAAATAATTCAAGATTGCTGCTGGCATTCACGGATCAGCTTGCCATAGTGGACCATTGGTACTGGGCGTGGGAGAACTTGGATACGGGAAGATAATCTTCAACACATAATTTGCATTCAGACAGCTGAGCAATATGGTGAGTAGCAAAATGAAATAGAAAATAAGCTCTAGACTGGATTTTTTCAAATCTTGTCTGCCTATCTTCCACAATGCACTGTTATCCTCTCTATTTGTGATAAAAGATGGGCTCTGTTAATTTTCATTGTCATCTGTTTAAGGCTCAGTTATGTCCAGAAACAGAAAGCTTACAAAATGTGATCTTTTGTGGGGAAAAGAAATTTAAAATAATGTCTACTACAACAAATGAGGTAGTCAATATCACTACTCAATACTTGATTTGACTAGCTTACTCCAGGTTTAAAAAGAAATGTGGA
>NW_020669261.1:0-1024 GCF_002925995.2 Terrapene triunguis | reverse complement strand
GTGATGTGATGGTAGGAGTCTACTATAGACCACTTAACCAGGAAGAAGAGGTGGATAAGGCTTTTTTTAACAACTAACAAAATCATCCAAAACATAGGAGTTGGTAGTGATGGGGGATTTCAACTGCCCAGCCATCTGTTGGGAAAATAAAACAGCAGGGCACAGATTACCCAGCTAGTTATTGGTATGCACTAGAGACAACTTTCTACTACAGAAGGTGAAGAAAACAACAAAGGGAGGGTGCTCTAGGTCGGACAAATAAAGGAGGAAGTGGTAGAGAATTTGTACGTGGAAGACAGCTTGGCTGAAAGTGATCATGAAATGATAGAGTTCCTGGTTCTAAGGAATGGTAGAAGGGAAAACAGCAGAATAAATACAGTGGACTGTAAGAAGGCTGACTTTATGAAACGCAGAGAATTGGTAGGTAATATCCCATGGGAAGCAGGCCTAAGGGAAAAACAGTTTAGGAGAGTTGGCAGTTTTTTAAAGGGACATTATTAAGAGCACAAGAGCAAACTATCCCAATGTGTAAGAAAGATAAGAAGTATTGTCAGATATCACCCTGGCTTAAACAGGAGATCACCAAGGACCTGAAACTCAAGAAGAATTATACAAAAAGTGGACATTACAAAGGATGAATATAAAAAAAAGACACCAACATGTAGGGATAATGTTAGAAAGACCAAGGCACAAACCAAGATTAAATTAGCGAGGGACATAAAGGGTATCGAGAAAACATTTTGCAAATACATTAGAAGAAAGAGGAAGACCAAGGACAGGGTAGGCCCTTTACTCAATGAGGAGGGAAAGTCAATAACAGAAAATGCAGCAGTGGCCAAAGTATTAGATGTCTTTTTTGTTTCAGTTTTCACCAAAAACAGTTAGCAGTGATCAGATAACTAAGATAGTGAACATCAGTATAGATGGGGTAGGATCTGAGCCTAAAATAGAGAAAGAACAAGTTAAGAATTACTTAAATAAGCAATGTCTTCAGGTCCTGATGAAATACGTACTTAAGGAACTG
>NW_020669260.1:0-1805 GCF_002925995.2 Terrapene triunguis | reverse complement strand
CTCAATAACATGTATAGTGAGATGTATCAATTGTTGTATTCAGTCACTCCTTTCACCAGTGAAAAGTAACCGGACATTAATCTCCTACTGGGCAAAAATAAATTTTAAGGCTGTCTCATCTACTCATACTAAGGATTATGTTTTTGCATCAGTGCCCTAGAGGGATTATATGCTATGTGTTTAGAATAGGTGGCTGATTTGGAATAATTGCCTTGTGTGAAATAAATTTTAAAGCCAAAATTGATTTAACTTCAGCCACTAACTACCTAGTCACTGCCCTAATTAGACAGTAGATCCACTACAGGGCTGGATAATAATCTAATAGCCCCCCCATTAACCATGAATGTGTGAATGGCTTGATTTTCCTAGTGATAACATTCAGCATAGAAAAATACAAATAAATTATGTGATGAATCATCCAGGAGATGAATCTGAACCTCATCCTGATGGATAAATCATATACATAATCGACCAGCAGCAGGTGTGCTGAAGTGATGCTGCTGGGCCGAAGTGGTAATCAATAAAGTTCTATCATGTGCACATGGGGCCATCTCCATCTCTCATTCTCCAGCTGCCATCCCCAGTAACAGCCAATCTCCTAGCCTGGCAGTTCAGCTCAACCCCGTTGGACATTAAACACAAGGCAAAGTGCCTGGCTAGAAATGAATGTAACCTACCAAAAACTACACTGATGTTGAAAAGTTCAGCTCTCAGACCTAAGGTAGTGATCAATGGCTCGATGTCTAGTTGGCAGCCGGTATCAAGCGGAGTGCCCCAAGGGTCAGTCCTGGTGTCGGTTTTGTTCAACATCTTTATTAATGATCTGGATGATGGGATGAATTGCACCCTCAGCAAGTTGGCAGATGACACTAAGCTGGAGGGAGAGGTAGGTACACTGGAGGGTAGACCTAGACAAATTAGAGGATTGAGCTAAAAGAAATCTGATGAGGTTCAACAAGGACAAGTGCAGAGTCCTGCAGTTAGGACGGAAGAATCCCATGCACTGCTACAGACTAGGGACCAAGTGGCTAGGCAGCAGTGCTGCAGAAAAGGATCCGGGGATTACAGTGGACAAGAAGCTGGATATGAATCAACAGTGTGCCCTCGTTGCCAAGAAGGCTAACAGCATATTGGGCTGCATTAGTAGGAGCATTGCCAGCAGATCGAGGGAAGTGATTATTCCCCTCTATTTGGCACTGGTGAGGCCACATCTGGAGTATTGCGTCCAGTTTTGGGCCCCGCACTACAGAAAGGAGGTGGACAAATTGGAGAGTCCAGCGAAGGGCAACAAAAATGATTAGGGGGCTGGGGCACATGACGTATGAGGCGAGGCTGAGGGAACTGGACTTATTTAGTCTGCAGAAGAGAAGAATGAGGGGGGATTTGATAGCTGCCTTCAACTACCTGAAGGGGGGTTCCACAGAGGATGGAGCTCGGCTGTTCTCAGTGGTGGCAGATGTGTGTTCAGACTCTGCAGCCATGTTGCTCCTGTCCTCTGCCTTGGAGCCCCTGGCCATCTGCTGCAGGGAGCCTCCTGCTGGCTGTGCAGAGCGGAGGGGAGGAGAAGGGGCACTGATGTCAGGGTGTCCCTCTCCCCCACCCATGTACCCCAGCTCCATAGAGTGTGGAGGGCAGGGCTCAGGAGCAGGATAGAGCTGCTGGCAGCTGCTGCAGTCTGAATGAGCCTTCTGATGAGTGCCGCTGTGCTTAGAGATCAGAGGGGCAGCCGTGTTAGTCTGGATCTGTAAAAAGCGACAGAGTCCTGTGGCACCTTATAGACTAACAGACGTATTGGAGCACAAGCT
>NW_020669259.1:0-1552 GCF_002925995.2 Terrapene triunguis | reverse complement strand
AATTTCTTCCCCCACTGAAATGCAGACACATCTGGGCTGGAACACTGTAGCCGTTCTGCCACCATTATACTGTACTACAGTTTTAGGTAGGAAGTGAGAAGAATACTGTATTCCAATTGCAACTGCAGGGGGAATATAGGGCAGTAGAAAGCAGTTACCAGATTAGGATTTGGTCAGGACCCCAGCAATCAAAGCCTGGCTTTTGTGACAGGAGCGAGAAGGAAAAGGTGACCTGCAAAGATAACTTTTTCTTTAGCTACAAAGAGTTTTTTTAAAGCTGCAAAGTTCTGTCCCTGAGTTTCTCTTGAGAGACTTTGAAGAAAAGCTTCAACTGTGCTCAGATATAGTCCTGAAAGAATGCAAGGCTCCTTCCTCTGACCGCGCTGTTATCATCTGCGTACTGTAACTAGAACAGAGAACTCTGGGCACCACTCGCTTTACTGTTTGTTGCCTGGTGCCAATATTCAAGACACCATCCTCAGCTGTACTTTTTCTTTCACTTAAGGGAATGGGGAGGCCATGCGGCAAAGAGCTCTTAAATACACTGCCTTGGGGAAGAGTAAATGCCTTCCTTTAACAGCTTGCTATGGTATTTAGGGGAAGCCATGTGTTTTGCTGCACTGACGGGAACTGGTACGATAATGCAGCAGCTTTCTGTATTTACATAAGAACATAAGTGTAAGCAGAGTCAGGATGAGCTCTACCCTGACATCTGGTGGTGAATTATGGCGAGTGTGGAAAAGAACTCCAGGGGCGGATCTTGTTTGCATAGGCCCACCCACACGCATAGCATGAGCCCACAGCAACCGAAAGTGGTTACTTTGGCTGGTGTGGGATCCCCAGTTTCTCTATTATTGGGGCAGGAAGAATAAAGTTTTGTTACCCTGATTCTGTGAATCAAGGGCCAGTGGAACTGTTGTATGACAGAAGGACTGAGTGAATCCTTCACCATTACCTAAGTAGCATTTGCTTGTCAAGGGGCATGGGTTACAAAACCCAGTGAATTGAGAGAGGATGGGGACAGGTATTTGTACCTGATGGTATGGGCCCCCTCTGAGGGTTTGAAGCACCAATTGCACCGCCTCCTCTCTCCACTGTTGAATGTCAGAGCTAACTTTGATTCCCTTAGGAGTCTAGTCACAGGCTGCTGAGCTGAATTCACTTTGGGCCAATGGTGCACCAGCACTGGGGCTCCCGTACTATACTATGAGCTGAAATCACTAAGAGCTGAAATCACAAAAGAGCTGATGTTATTAAGAGCTGAGATCACTGAGTGCTGTGTTAACTAGTGGGGGAGCCTGAAGCTATATTGCTCAGCAGCTGACGGAGCAATTTGTGGGGATGACTGGAGGAGCAGTGAGCGGCGTGGAGCCTTGCGGGGCCGGTTGGAGTGGCCCAAGGAACGGCGAGCGGAGCTGTTTGTGGGGACGGCTGGAACGGCTCACAGGTCGGTGAGCGGAGCGGAGCGGAGCAGCTTGTAGAGCGGAGCAGTTTGTGGGACGGCAGAAAGTGGACTGGCTCGTGGTAAAGGCTGCGGCGGAACCCCCACGGA
>NW_020669258.1:0-1242 GCF_002925995.2 Terrapene triunguis | reverse complement strand
CTCGTGTTCCTTCTGCACCCTCAGGATTCTCAGTCTGCCCTGCACACCGGCATACAGCATTCCTGGCCACCAAGAGCAGGGTGTCGGCCTTCCGTTCGTCTTGAGTTCCCCAGGCAGGCATACTGGCTGAGCACCCAGGTGCAGCTGTAATCTCTCCAGTTACAACAGGACCAATAGATCCAACCAGGATCAATAGCTGGGATCGATTAACTGCAGGCTGATGAGGGGCTCAGCATGTCTCTCAGACCGGTGGCTGCCCAAGTGAAAGCATAAACCTGCACTGTAAGCAGTAATTAAGAAGCAGTTTGCCCTTGGCCCATGCTGCTGGGCACAGTGCCAAGCTCTGCAAGTTCCCAGAGCTGGGATTTTTCAGAAGAGACTCAGATTGAGACAGGTGCCACTTGGCTCTCTGACCAGCCTGGCCTCTAGCCGGGAAACAACAGTGGGTGTTAAACCCGGGGGTGGGCTGCTCCCTGCCCTGGGGAGATGGAAGAGGGGAATGGAGTAATCCAATGGGTATTCCTCTACAAGTACGAAAATTGCCTTCTCCATTCGGGCGAATCTAGAGCTGAGCTAGCGGCATAAATGCTTATCCGTGAATATTCATTCGACTCAGCAGCAGCTGGGTTTGCACCCCTTTCGTGTTTACATTCTGTGAACATGTGAGCGCTTGAGCTTTACTTGCACAAAATGCATGTGACCCAGATGGTATGTGCAGTGGTAAAATTGACAGTTTTCATTAGCTAAGTCATCCAGTCAGGGAATGAAAAGAATAGCAAAGTGAGTCATGTAACAAGCCAATGCAGCGCTTATTCTCAATGTGCTGTGTACGTATAATTCCCAGACCAAGAACTATCCGCTAGAGAAATTCACAGAGAACATAGAATATTTCATGTGTTTGAAAACTTCACCATCTGCTTGTGATTGGTTCATGAACAGGCACAAAAAGGAGCGATGTGCCGGGAAGTGGGATGTTGTGAATTATTTGCTCAGTTCTAGGAGAATTCCTTTGGCCCTGGAGATATGAGCCAATCCAATTGGTATAATGTGCCATGATGTATTAGCAGCCAGGTGCTGGTGAGGAGCCCACTGTCCCCAAATGAAGCCAAACATTCAGGTCAAAAGATTTAAAAAATAATAATTAAAAAACAATTCAGACTTCAGGCCCCCAATCCATGTGTATTTGGTATCAGTCAATTTCACACTGAGGCCTGTCCCTTTTCTATAGACTTTGTCAGCTGG
>NW_020669257.1:0-2368 GCF_002925995.2 Terrapene triunguis | reverse complement strand
TCCGCCGCCCCCTCCTCCTTTTCAGATGGGGTGGAGGGGTCTCTCCTCAAGGGGCTGCCCACTCAGCTGCCCCAACGGGGCACAGGAATCCACATCTCCCCCCAGCCTCCCCTCCCTGCTTAGCCCCAGCAGCAAGATGGGACCCAGGCCTCTGGCCTGTGGTGCTGTTTGAAGTGGCTTGTGGGTAAGAAGTGGGGGTTGACCCTCCTGCTCCCCAGCACAACGGGCAGCTCCTCCCTCTGCCCACTTCTGCGGCTGGCTTAGAAACCTCCAAGCCTTGTTAGCCGGTGCTCACTGCCCCGGGGCTGCCCAAGCAGGCCTGAGAGAAGGGCAGATGTGCAATGGTGGGGGGGTAAAGCCATAATATGGGCTGATGAGACCCAACTGTTGCCCCCTCCTGGCTAGGAAGGGAAGGGCTGATCTCTGGTGCCAGGGTGAGAATCCAGTGGCCAAGAGGGGCCCAGCTGCCTGGAAGTGGGGGATGGGCATCCAACCTCTGGCTGAGTCAGCAGTTGCCTCTTCCCCTGCTGCAGAGCTGCCTGGGGCTCAGCGTGGAGGGAGAATTCCCCATCAGAAGGCAACTGTAGGGCGGGGGGTGGCCTGTTCCTACAGCCGTCCCCCGCCTGGCCTGCGGCAGCCAGTTCTAGCTGCATGTAACCTGCAGCCTGGGCGCCGCAGCAGCTTCTGTGGGGTCCTCTGCCCCTATGTGCACCCTCGGAGGGGAGAGGGTGGAGCCAGCTGCACTAAGGGAGTGGTGGTTGGGGGATGTTTGCAATCGAAGCTCCTTCTCCTGCCCTCTGCAGGGTCTGGGCCCTGCTGCCTACCTGCCTTCCAGGCGCCCTGTCCGGCTGCCTTTGCTCCTCTCTGGCTGGGCGTGGACTGAGCTCTGACGCGGCCCCTTGCCGAACCAGGACCACGTCGTGGCCTTGGTGGGGGAGGCGATCCCTGTGGGATGGAGGCTGCCAAGAAGCTGGGATCGGGCCTCGTCGCCAGGCCTGAGACAGTGTGAAATGTTATCTCCCCATGTCCCACAGGGGCTGAGCCATGGTGGCGGGGGGCTCGGTTCCGCATGGCGCAGGGCAGGCAGATGAGATGGAGGGGTGGGGGCTGAGGGCAGTTTCCTGCCCAGGAGCAGGGAAGTGTCGCTTTGCTCTCCTGTTATCCCCTGTACTGGGCTGTTTGTGCTGGAGCCCAGCTCACAGATGAGGTGATTTTCCCCCCCACCTCCCTGCCCTGACTGGGCAGCCCCTTGTCCCCTTTTCCTCACTGGGCTGGGGCTCCAGGGGTGCTAAGGTTGGAAGGGATGGTTGTGATCATCTAGTCTCATCGCTGGCCACCCCAGGCTCTCATGCCGCCACTCCCCTGGGTGGTCTCAGGGGAGATGGGGGTCAGCCCTTGCATCGCTACGGCTGGTGTACTGCTTGTATGTCCAGCCCTGATGCAAGGAAGGCCCAGTCCCTGCCCAGAGGGGCTTCCAGCCCTATGGATCCAGAGCCCCGGTGACCGCTGCTGTCACTGGGCCCTGGGATGGGGCTGTGTAGCAGCCGGGGGCCAGGTTGCGTGAGCGGGAGTATGACCGCCCCAGAGGGATGCCAGGACTTGGTAGGGAGCCCTATGCTTCAGAGGGCTGTGGGGGGAAGGGCCCTGTCAGGGGATGACCCGTGTGTGTATGGCCCAGGGACCACTTGGGAGAGGAAATGGGGTTTATAAGCCTCCCTCTAGGCAGGTGCAATGATCATGAGGTGAGAGGAACCTGGCAGGGGGGTGTCTGAATTTTGATCCAGTGGTGTCCCTGCACTAACAGCGTTTGGTTCCTGCAGCCCACCCCTACCCATAGCCTCACCCCAACTTGTCCCCTTCCCCGCACTACCAACCCCTCCCCCCCCCCACTTCCCACACAGTCTCCTCAATTGGGCTCCTCCTTCCCACCCCTGCTCCAGCTTGTCCCCTTCCCCAGCCCCCTGCTTTAACTTCTCAACTGGGCTCCTGCTTCCCACCCCTACCCATAGTCCTGCCTCAACTTGTCCCCTTCCCCCCACTCAGCGCTCCCCCAACCAGCCTCCTGCTTCCCACACCCTCCTCAACTGAGCTCCTGCTTCTCCCTGTCCCCAACCCCCCTGCATCATAGCCCCACGCAGTCCTGTCCCCTCGACCCATTTCAACCCCCGCTCAACCTGCCTCCCAGACTGACTGTAGCCCAATCCAACCACCCGTCTTCTCCAATGCAGCCCCTGCCCCCACCTCCCCCTCCACCCCCCCATCTTGCCACCAGCCCTTCTGCTCTACCCAGCCCCTCCCTCTGCCCCACCCTAGGATTGCAAGGTGTCCAGTTTTCAATGGGAACTCCTAGTCAAAAAGGGATCCTGGT
>NW_020669256.1:0-1540 GCF_002925995.2 Terrapene triunguis | reverse complement strand
TCTGGCACATTAATTCCAGATAACCACTATTCCTATTCCCGCCCCCCCGTGTTTTTACTCAAGATTAAATACTACCTGATAAAAATATAGATGTTGCTTCCTTGAGCACTCTAAATATTTACTTTGGAAAACAGGATGTACTCATGCCCACATATTTCTGATGATTGCTGTTATTTGATGGCTATCAAGAAAAGCCTAGGAAACTCAGGTAACTAGGGGTTATCCTCAGTGCCTGTTGAACAGTGTCCCCTGTTGGGTATCAAGTACAAGTTAGTTTACAGGGAGTCTCAGGAAGTTGTGGTTTTGTTTTGATTTTCTTTTGTTAGCATTATCAACAATGTTTGGTTTGCAACATATTCCAATTTCATAGCCAAGGTGCCTCAAACTATCTTCATGCTATTATTTAATATGTATTGAGCACTTTACAAACTAGAGGGGACACAGTCATCTCACCTATGACTCAACATTTATATTTGGTCAAAACAAACTTTTCCAAACCCAAAGTCCAATAGAACTGTTTCCATTAATTTGCCATTGAAATGTCAGTGTAAATAACTGTTTTCAAACCTTCCCCTAAAGCTTGCCCCCATGACTCTGAAAGGGAAATAGACTATAAGCATAAGTGAAACTGACCTCAATGATTTCCATTGCTCAATCTGAGAGAGAGAAAGAAACAAAGGGTATGTCTACACTACAGGATTAATCCGAATTTAGATAATTCGAATTTGGGAAACAGGTTGTATAAATTCGATTGTGCGCGGCCACACTAAGCACCTTAATTCGGTTTTAAACCACATTAATTCGGTGGTGTGCGGCCACACTACCCCATTAACTTAAACACAGTAATTCGGTGGTGTGCGTCCACACTAACCCTAATTCGAATTAACAAAATCGATTTAGGCTCTACTCCGTTCGTCGAGGTGGAGTACAGAAATCGATTTAAAGGGCCCTTTAATTCGAATTAACTGGCTCTGTAGTGTGGACGGGTGAAGGGTTAATTCGGATTAAGGCAGATAAATCCGAATTAAAGTCCTAGTGTAGACCAGGCCAAAGAGAGCAATTAAACAACATGCATGAGGAAAAGTGAGATATTTAAATTCCTCTGGTATTAGTCTATAGGAAAAGAAATGTATGCATCTACAATATGTGATTTTTAATTAATCCTCACAGAGCACCAATGTGAGGTAAGTATTACCCCCCATTTTACAGATGGTGAAACTGAGGCAGAGACATCCCGTGACCTACCCAAGTTCACAAAGGCACTAGAGGCAGGATTAGAATTCCAGAGTTCATGTGCTCAGGCCACTTAGCTCTGCTTCTCCTCTGAGCTAGACACAGGGCAGTGGCTATTCTGCAATGGCCCGGGCCGGGGAGCTGGGTCCTGGCCACGCCAGCGGGGCTCAGGATTTTTACCTCTCACCTGGGCAGCACCCAGAGAAAGGCAGGTCAGTGTCATATCTACGCTACCTCCATGGGACCCTGCTTCTTCTCCGCACCCACACCATGAGCCCCCCATGGGACTCTACCCAACTGCCCCCCC
>NW_020669255.1:0-5795 GCF_002925995.2 Terrapene triunguis | reverse complement strand
TCCTCCACTTCCTTTGCTGACAATTCCACAGTCTGATCCATTTTGTTCCAGAAGTTTTTTCTTGAGTCATCACAAATTTTCCCTTTTAAAATTTCACCCTATTATTTCTTGTTCTTGAATGATCCTAAATCAGGAGTTCTCAGACATTTTCATAGAGGGATGCTTTATGTACACTTCAGCCACAGAACTTCTCTGTAGCAACTACTGTTGTTGACATGAAAAAGTAATATTGGGAAATAAATAATTTGATCCCTCAATTTCATACTGCTACACATTATTACCCCAGGCTGCTTTTTCATATTATTTGTTTTTCCTTTTCTCTTTTTTCAGGCACACATCTCCTTCTCCTAATTGAATTTCTGCAAGTGAAGAACATAACTTTTTATTTTTGAATGCTAAACTCCACTTGCCACTGTCTGTTCCATCTCTTCAGCGCTGTGCAGTCCTCAGATGTGTCCTCTGTTTCTCCAGTTTTTGTTTTTCTATCATAGCTTCATGTCCTTTACATTTTTGTTTTGTTTTATGGATCGTCACTTATACTTCACTTGAATTATATGTATCAAACTTGAGTGTCCTCAACAGGAGTTTTCTAATTGTATGAGGAAATGTTATGATGGTTTCAGAAGTTAAATTTTTTAGACCCTGATAACTGAGGGCTTTAAGCAGTGATCGATCCAGCGGGGGTCGATTTATCACGTATAGACACGATAAATCGACCGATGAGCGCTCTCCTGTCAACTCCGGTACTCCACCAGAATGAGAAGCGCAAGCAGAGTCGACGGGAGAGTGTCAGCTGTTGACTTACCACAGTGAAGACACCGCGGTAAGTAGATCTAAGTACGTCGACTTCAGCTATGCTATTCACGTAGTTGAAGTTGCGTATCTTAGATTGACCCCACACGGTAGTGTAGACAAGCCCCGAGTGTAGTTTTTTCTAGAGAGAGTTTCCTGACTTTGTACTGTGTGTTATGCACTCCAAAGCTGAAGCACTTACATATTCTCAAATAAAAGGGTTAAGATTGAAAGTGCATTACCACTGAGTCCAGTACCATCCAAAACTTGTATACTTTCCCTACAACACTTCTACACCTAAAAATACCAGCCACAAATGTTAGAAAATCAGGAAATGAACAGTGAAAGGAATCCAGCCAGTTCCTCAGATCTTTACAATACTAGAGTGCTCATTGTCACATACTACTTTTTCCACAGGATAGCTGCCTCATTTAATGCACATGATTGTCAGTGCTCGGGAGATGAATCAGACAGGTATGTAGTGAAGGAGGCTGTAGTCTGTAGGGCCCCTGCCTTATTTGTTGCAGAATTTGAAAGGTGTTCACTTAAGGAGGCAAGGCAGGAAGAGAAGGGATGGCCTTGTGGTTAGGCAGTTGCACGACATCCTGGAGAATTGGATTCTGTTGCTGCCTCTGCCATGGAGTTTCTGTGTAATGCTGGAGAGGTCACTTAAATTAAAATGTTCACAGTTGCCATGAACAGTGTGCTCCTCATTCTCTGGATACCTAACTTGAGGCACCAGGAGCCAGATTTGTGAAGGGGCTGAGCACTTACAGCTGCAACTGAAGTCAATGGGAGCTGGGTTTGGAACATATTGTTGCCCCTTTTTGACCCGAGAGAACAGAATTGATGCAGAATTATGATTATTAGGCCTATCCATTTACCCTAATTGTAGTCTTAAATGTAAAAGTATCTAAACATTCATAAGATGTAACAATAACCTATACGTTTTTTACCTGCTTGGGAATTAACCAAGGAAAATAGGTCAATTTGTTTTCCATAATGAATATTATGAAAAAGTGCAAGAAAACAAGACAGAGAGACCAAATTCAAACCAAAAAGGGCCTATGGATATGATTCAAGTACTGTGCTGAGGTTGGACTTCATAAACGAGAAGATATGGGTCCGTAAATTAATGGACCAGAATCAGTGTTGTGGATATTAGGCCTAATTGGTGGACAAAATAATAAGGGGGTGAACTATGCTGCCCACTTCCCCCTTTTTTGGAGTTCTTAAAAAGAGACTGAAAAAAAAAATCTCATCCCAATGAATCCCAGCTCATGTCAACTCATCTCATCTTCCCTGACCCCAAGACAAAAGGAGAAGACCAGATTAAAGGATTTCCTTCCTGAGAGGAAGGGCATCAGGCCTGGCTCTTGTTTAAAGACCTGGGGCCACACACTGAATGAAGATTAAGAGAAATATTTAATAACTACCTATTAAGTGAGCACTTTCCACTCTGTGTATTGAATGAGGCAGGGATCCTGTGGAAAAAATAGTATGTGATCACAAAATTAAAAACTGTTTCATAATACATACCATATGTTCTGCACATTTTGTGACAGCAACTGGATTGGTCATTCCCATTTTATTCATAAAAATATTCTTCCACTCTGCCATGCCATTCCACTCTGAGAAAACTTCTTCTGCTACTGCTCTAACATTACTTAGTGCACCCTGGGAACACAATTCTTTCAAAAGCTTTACTACACATTGTGGTCAGATGTTTGGCTGCGTGTGTGTTCTTTCAGCGTGCTCATCTCAGCTCTTTGCAGAGAGCAGAGATAGCAGACTCACTTCATAGTGAAGGAACTTGGTCAGGTTTATTGTTTATTGTTGTCGAAGCATGGGTATTGGTGCACAAGGTATGGAAAAAGTCCTATCCCCAGAGATGATGCATGTCCAGCCAGAGACGCACAATGTAATAAATGCACAACATATGGACATTTTGAAACTGTTTGCCACATCAAAGCAGTCAGATAATTGACTCATAAATTGCAGACAATCAAGAGCCATTGTTTCTGGGATCTATCACATGTGATGACAGAGCCTGCCTGGAGAGTGAAACTTAATATTTATGGAAAGACTAGACTTTAAAATTGACTCAGGAGCAGATGTCACAGTCATCTCAGAAGGGACTTCCAATCACCTTTAACCCCTCCCAGAGCTGAAGTCACTTGACAGAACTTTGACTAGCCCTGGAGGTATTCTGAACTGCAGAGGCCAGTTCAGCACAGAAACAACTTACAAAGACAAGAGCTTTGCATTCAGAGTGCATGTGATCAAAGGCCAACAACGTTCACAGCTGCAGCATGCAGCCAGGATGGGTCTAGAGAGAAAGGTGAAAGAACTCGATGGAGGATTTGATGATACTGGAATTTTGAAAGGAGATCTAGTACAAATCAATTTAAGAGACAATGCTGAACTATACACTGTGCAAACACCTCTCCCAGAGAGACCTTGGAAGGGATTAGATGCAGATTTATGTGAATTCAGAGGACATCATACCTGGTTGTGGACTATTTTTCCAGGTATATCAAAATACTTAAAAGACATAACATGTTGCAGTGTTATTGTAGGGAGGGGACATGGCCTCCCTCCAAGATTGACAGGAAGAGACCACCGCCTGCCCCCGGTGGGTTGAGACAGGAAGGCCATGCCTGCCCTGCCAGAAGCAGAGGGGTGCGATAGGAAGTACATAAGGCGGGCCCTGCAGCTTAGTTGGGCTGGAGCCGCCGAGGGAGACAGATGCTTCCAACCTGCTGCTGGAACAGGAGCCTGCAGAAGACTGCTGCTGTCCCAAGGACTCACCAGAGCTGCCGGACAAGCCTGACTCTGAGGAGCTGCTGGGATTGTCACTGGCGGTGTACCATGGGGAGATGGAGGATGACTCCGGGATTCAGGTACAGCCCGAAGCGAGGGTAGGAAGTAGTCCAGGGACAGTCAGCTCTAGTCCAGCTGCATTGCTGTCTTAACCCAAGTCAGCATGTTGCGGTTGGATTCCCCACTGTCTAGGGTTTCCAACTCTCCTGGTTTTGCCAGGAGTCTCCCGGAATCAGGATCTATCTCCCGGAGGCTACTGAAGCCAAGCCAGGAGATTTTAGGACAGCACAGTGGGGCTAAGGCAGGCTCCATACCTGCCCTGACCCCGCACCATTCTTGGAAGTGGCTGGCACGTCCCTGCAGCTCCTGGGCGGGGGAACAGGGGTCCCTGCGTGGTGCCCATGCCCTGAGCGCTGACTCCGCAGCTCCCATTGGCTGGGAACTGCGGCCAATGGGAGCTGTGGGGGCGGTGCCTGCAGACAGGGGCAGACTGCAGAGCCCCCTGATCCCCCCAGGGGCTGCAGAGACGTGCTGGTCGCTTCCGGGAATGGCGCATGGAGGGAGCAGTGCACGGAGCCCCCTGGCCCCGATTACCTCAGACGGCTCCCGGTTGGCGGCGCAGCGGGGCTAAGGCAGGCTCCGCCCCTGCAGCTCCCATTAGCTGCAGTTCCTGGTCAATGGGAGCTGTGGGGTCGGCGCTTAGGGCCCAGGGGCTGCAGGAATGTACTGGACACTTCTGGGAGCAGCACGGGGCCAGAGAAGGCAGGGAGCCTGCCTTAGCCCCGCTGTGCCGCTGACCAGGAGCTGCCCAAGGTAAGTGTTGCCCGACCAGAGGCCCTCATCCCCCTCCTGAACCCCAACCCCCTTCCCCAGCCCTGAGCCCCCTCCAGCACCCAAACTCCCTCACAGAGCTCGCAATCCAGATCCCCTCCTGTACCCCAACCCCCTGCCCCAACCTGGTGAAAGTGAGTGAGGGTGGGGGAGAGCGAGCGATGGAGAGAGGCGGGATGGAGTGAGCAGGGCGGCGGCCTCGGAGAAGGGGCGGAGCAGGGCTGAAACCTCGGGGAACTGGCAAGGCATGGGGCGGGGCAAGGGTGTTTGGGTTTGTGTGATTAGACAGTTGGCAACCCTACCGCTGAACCAGTGGCGGAACACTCTGCCACTGTTAGGGCCCTGGGCTGGGATCTGGTGGATTAGGGTGGGCCCAGGTCCCCCTGCCACTCCACCCCTCAGATGGCAGCCTCCCCACCTTAGGCCAGGAGGCCTGTGTTAGCCTACCATCCACCAGAGCTAGGATGTTAGACTATTCACTGCTCTGCATCGCCTGAGGGCTGGAGCCTTAGACTGCTTGGTGCCCCGCCCTGCTTGAGGGCCCAGGCTCCTAGACTGAGTGCTGCTCTGCCCTGTTTGAGGGTCAGAGCCCATTAGACTGTGTGGTGCCCCACCCTGCCTGAGGGCTCAGCCCCTAGACTATTGATTGCTCTGTCCTGCTTGAGGGCCAGAGCCCTAGACTGTTTGGGGCTCTACCCTGCCTGAGGGCTTGAGCCCCAGAGACTGCTTATTGCCCAGCCCAGCTCAGAAGGCCTGGGCACCAGAGATATCTAATTGCCCCTTTTTCCAGACTGTCTTTAACAGAATGAGACAGCGAGGGTGTGTGGCCTCCCTCCGAGATTGACAGCGAGGGATGGCCAATTGGCTATGCAGTTATGAAGAAACAAGTGCACTTTTGCTCACTTTGGTACTCCAGAACAGCTAGTGATGGACAATGGACCACAATTCACTATAGCAGAATTTAAATAATTCTGAACAAAATATGATTTTGATCATATCACTAGGGGTAGCGAGTTGTATGGGCCCGTGGTGCCCGGGCTCCAGGACTATTCAGGGCCCGGGGGCCTGGCTCCACCAATGTTCAGAGCTGGGTCTCTCCCCTTGCCCTGCCTGCTGCCCCCGCGTGCCACCCCCAGGCCTCGGAGTGTCCCTGCCTCAAGCGGCGGCTGCCCTGCCGCTCTGCACTGAGCTCCCTCACCCAGGGACGGCTCTAGCTTTTTTGCTGCCCCAAGCAGCAAAAAAAAGCGCCGCCGCCCTCCCCCCCGCCGAGCGCCGCCGGAACCCCCCCCAGAGCGCCACCCCCCCGCCGAGCGCCGGAGCCCGCCGAGCGCCGCCGGAACCCCCCCCCC
>NW_020669254.1:0-1225 GCF_002925995.2 Terrapene triunguis | reverse complement strand
CCCCCCCCATGAGAGAGCACAGAGTGTGTGTGCATGCGTATGTGTGTCTGCACTGCCCTGGATACAAGATGGCTGCCTGCCGCTGTGGATGGGATTTAAAGGCCCAAGACAGAGTTGAATAACTAAAGCCGTCACCGTGCCTAATGTTTCAGGTGGGTGGGTGGACAGGCCAGGCATATTCCAATGGGTTGCCCCGCTGTGCTACACTGTTGCACTAGCGGCTGGGCTGGGGGGAGCAGCAGTGAAGAGGTTAACAGCCTGCCCTGCTGTTTGCAGTCCTGGCACATGTGTGATGGCTTTTCACGTGGAGCCCCACTTTGCTGAGCAGAGTGGCTGGTTCTGGCAGCTCTGCCACCAGCTCCCCAGGCCCTGCAGTGCAATGATCGCTTTGGAGCGAGGCGCAGCGGCTGGTGAAAATTTCAATCCGTTTCCTTCAGAGGTCTGGTAACTCGCTAACCCGTTCCATTTCCTCCTGGCGCTGGCTGCACGCTGACAGAGCCATCTCACCCTGCTTGTGGATTACATCTCCCCCCGGCTCCGGCCCGGTTGTTCTGGAGGGTATAAACTGTTCTTCGCGGGTTTCTTTGTGCCACGGATGGTTTTTGTCTGCACCTGCTTGATGCCACATCAGGCTCTGAGCTTGCTGGGCTCTGTCGCTTTATGGTGTGAACCGAAATACTAACAGGGGCAGAAATTGCCAGGGCCCGGCAAGTGGGTCCCATCTCTTCCTGCGGGGCCAGTTTGTAAGACGCTCTGATGGCTTTAATGCCAACTGGGCTGCTGATGGGGCCAGCACCAACGGCTTCTGAGGAAGGAGAACGCCCAGGAGAAAGACAACATGCCACATCCCCGCCTGACCATTAGGTGGCACTGCCGGTGAGCGTTCCCCTTCACACCCCTGTTAGTTAGAGGCTGGTCCATGCCCTGACCCAGGGGGTTTAGATCCCTTCCAGGACACTCGGTTATTCTTCGAGTATTTACTTTCACCACAGAGTAGATTCTCTCTCTCTCTCCATATAAATGTCTGATAAAACCTGTGAGTTGCGTGACTTCATGTGTGACTGGCAGGTGCTCAGACCCTGCAATGGTGAGGATGGTATAAGAACGTGTGATACTTCCTGGGGGTCCCTAGGGCTGTGAGGCACCTTGCCCCCCCCCGCCATTAGTGCAGGAAGCCTTATCTGTGCCTGCCGGGGATCAGCTCCCCAACTCCACCAGTCCTCCC
>NW_020669253.1:0-2539 GCF_002925995.2 Terrapene triunguis | reverse complement strand
GAGATCTGTGATTGAAAGGGGCTAAAAGTATACAGTAATAATAAAAATAATAACCACAAATACTGATAATGAATTATTATACTAACTGCTGGTGATCACAGGGGATGGTGTTCTTTGTTGCTACAGGTTATTATTTCACAGGGGATGGTGCCTATAGATCCTCAGAGGGGTATTACCAAATAACAGGGCGGATGGATGATGTCATAAATATCAGCGGTCACAGGCTTGGAACTGCAGAGATTGAAGATGCCATGGTAATTTTCAATACCCCAGAAAAGCTTTTCATGCATGGGGCCAGATCCTCAGTTGGTAAAAATCAGAAGTGTTCCAAGTACTTGAAAGGAGCTGTGGCACTGTACATCGCCGGAGGATCTAGCCCATCGGTTTATGTGTAAGAGTTAACATTGCTGCCACTGAATCTTTCTCGTATGTGTTTCACCTACACACCCTTGATACTAAGTACACAAGGCAGTAATTATGCTGAAGAAAACAACCTTGTTATGTAAACCATGGAAGGGCATATGGATGAAGCTCATTCAGGGGTAAGATAGTTTTTATGGAGGATATCAAAGTGAAGGGCTACATGCAATTCCTTTGTTTGAACTGATAAGATCTAAATCGTATTTCATCTCTTCAAGATACATCTGTGACTTCATACCGTTGCAGTTTTACTTTTGGATGGTGGGGGCTTCAAAACTTCCCTCTAGCTTCTCCCACCAGTAGCTTTGATGGAGTTAATGTTTTTTTTCCCAGCTTTGTGGCTCAGGCCTATCTATACTACTTGAGCATGTTTTGTAACCTTCTCCAACATTAAATATGGAGTAAAGGCAATTTACAACAGCTGAGGATCTGGCCCATCATCTAGATGAGAGGTCATGGTAGCCACAGAACTGAACAGACCGTCTCTCAAAGCAGTTCTATATACAGCTTGACCTGAGCGTTTATTTGCATGTTATGTGCCTCACTTGCAAACATTAATCAGATGTGAAATTTGATAAACCAAAATCATCTTTACATTGCAGGAATGATTGTAATATCGTATCTACAAATAACTCTCCTAGAGACATTAGTGCAAACTTTTGATGATAGCTTTTTGAAGACCTAATATGATTACAACTATATATTGTCATGTAGGTTCCTTTTCAGAGAAGCCCAGCTAAGAGAAAGATTTCTTCCATATTTTAATCAAATTTAAAATAGCATAACCCATTTTTGGTTTATGATGAATATATGCTCTATCCGCCTGTACACGTGATCTGCTCTATCAGTGTAGAAAGACTGTCAATATTAACTATGAATCATGGGCAGAACAAGTCAGTATTATGAAGCCATATAATAAATAATAAAGATCTATATTCAGCCTGGCAGTGCCTCTTCCATCTGTTGGAAGATTGAGGCCCACTTCTCCACTGCCTTGTCCTGTACCTTGCACAGATTTACACCAGTGAAAAGTGGCTATAAGAAAGATGCTTTGCACTTGGTTTGGTGTAGACGACTACCCAAAGTGCAGAGCGGTGGAGAATGAAGCTCAAGGCCTTGACTGTACTTGCGGATCAGCAGTGAGTGGGGCTGCATCAATGCAGGTGTAGGCAAGAAAAGCTCATTTCCAGCAAGGAGAGGCTCAGTTAGTGCAAACCACAGCTTCGTCTGTACTTGGGGTTTGCAGCCGTGCAGCTGCTCCAGTCACTGGTAGTGGTTGGCTGCATAGGGGCTAATCCCAAGTATAGACAGAATGCATTTTTTTCTGGATTTATTCTTATTAGCCAAAAGGGATGTCAGAAAATACTATTCAGCTGTTTAAAAACAGGGCCCTTTTGAACCAGAACTAATGGGTTAAATGCTGCTTTGAGACAGGCACACATGGTTCCTGTTAATTTCATTAAGCACAGCATTAATGTGGCAAGTCTATAATAGGGTTAAAAAAAGAACTAGATAAATTCATGGAGGATAGGTCCATCAATGGCTATTGGCAGGGATGGTGTCCCTTGCCTTTGTTTGCCAGAAGCTGGGAATGGGAGACAGGGGGCGGATCACTTGATGATACCCTGTTCTGTTCACTCCCTCTGGGGCACCTGGCATTGGCCACTGTCGGAAGACAGGATACTGGGCTAGATGGACCTTTGGTCTGACCCAGTGTGGCCGTTCTTATGCAGAAGTTGACCTTTTGGTACTGTGCACTTACAGAAGGCTCAGAAAAGTAGGAAAGGTATTAAGAACTTCACACACAGTTAGCAACTTGTTACAATTCCTAGAAGAGCTAGCATAGGCTCTTGTACACTACGGGTATGTCTACACTGCAATTAAAAACCTGCAGCTGGTATGTGCCAACTGACTCAGGCTTGGACTAAGGGGCTGTTTAATTGTGGTGTAGACATTTGGGCTTGGGTCCTGCAATGTGGGGGGACCCGAGCCTGAATGTCCACACCAGAATTAAACAGCCCCTTAGCCTCAGCCCCTTGAGCTTGAGTCAGCTGGCATGGGCCAGCCGCAGATGTCTAATTACAGTGTAGACATACCTAACATGGCCTGAAATAGGGGG
>NW_020669252.1:0-5184 GCF_002925995.2 Terrapene triunguis | reverse complement strand
AACTTAGATGCTTCTCACCACAGACTGGCTGGTTGCTCTTCAGCCAGCCTCTCCCCTTAGATCAGCACTTCAGTCGCTTGGTGTGGTGTCTGTAGATGTAGGTGGGAGAGAGCATGGAAAACGTCTCTCGCTTTTATCATGTCCTTTCTTCCCTCTTGGCTTTGTCCCCCCTCCCCTTTCAGAGTCAGGTGAGCATTACCTCATTGCAGTTCCAAACTGACCAAAGGAAGGGGGGTGACTCACTTGAGAGTCTAACAGATTCTTTTGTTGCTGCCTAGGCCAGCGTCTTTTGTTCCTGTGAGGCTGGGCTGGGTTTGTCCCATATCTGCCCTGATGAGGTGTGAACTACCTCTTTGCTCTTGGAGAGTTTTTGCCTGGGCTTATTTTAAACCAGGAGGATACGTTTTCAGCCTCATAACTACATACATGAAATTATAACCTATAACATCACTATAACAACCATGCTCAGTGCATCATGAGCCTTCTGAAGACACCCAGCATGACAAACTTTGCACTGGATACCACACAATCATTTTATAAAGATGAACATGGGGGTGTAGGGTGTTCCCCCAAGGTACAGAGCGTCACAGGGTGACTACGAATAAACCCTTCAATTCACCCATGCAGGACACAATATCCATCAAAACATGAAACAAGACACTGAACTCTAAAGTAACAAGTCTAAAACTGAGAATGTGTGAACAGCAAGCTGATCATGCCACTCAGAAAACAATACAGATATAGTACCTTCCCAAACCCAGTTGCAGAATTTCACCCTGGGAGTACAACAGACTTCCGGTAGATATAGTAAGGCAGCCCATCTGCAGATAGTAGCCTGTGTTCTCCATATTTACCACGAGAACCATGTTCCTCACTCTTGAAAAAGATCATGATTGTGACACTCTGTTGCTCTCTGAAGTTGGCCAGAACTCTTCCTTGGAGTTCAAAGGTGTAAAAGCCAAGAATTATCCCCAAGTGTCAACCGAGAAAATTCAAAACTGAGTACAATGACCCTGACAGGTCCCTCAAGTCCTGAAATGGATTAGATTTTACATATTTACATGGCCCAGATAGGAAGGAAAATATATACTGCTTTTCTGTGGAGGCACACCAGGCACAACCTTCCTCGATGCAAACAGGGTCATCTTTTGGGAATGGTTCTTGCATACCTTGTTTTTGACTGTAACAAGCCCAAAGACACAGACTGAGCTTCCAGAGAAGAGAAATGCAAGGATTTTTGGAGCATTTATGGTTTGAATTGGAAAGGCAGCCACTGAGACTTTCAGCTACTCTCTAAAACATCCATTGGCATATACCCGATCTCCTTGCAGTATCAATTAAACCAACAGCAATAGTACCTTGTGATGGCATGCATTAATCCTTGGAACCTTTCCAAGGTATTGTCCTTGATCAGCCAATCACCCAAATAGGGGAGAAATGTGTGTCGCCGCCCTGTGTACAAATATCACTGTCACCGCTAGGCAGTTAGCACGTACACAAGGTGCTGACACCAGGTAATCTTTGGGATTATTAGTGCTGTTCCCTATGTGAAAAATCTAAGTAGAACTGGATTTGTTCCTATTTGTGTGTAAGCATTCACAAATTTGAGCAGGCAGCTGGTCATGTTCCTTTTGCAGAGGCATGATTGTTGGCAACCCAGTTCTGACTGCAACTGACAGGATCTATTGTTGTGTTGAGCCTGGCCACTCTAGGCAGGCGCTGCCTGGTAGCTGCTCATTCAGAATGGGCACAGCACATAGCAGGCCTTTCCAGGAGGTGTTGCACATACTGAGCTGTAGGCAGCAGACTACTTGTGGCAGCGCTGAGCCAGACTGAGTCCATGATACTTGGCACAAGGCTGCCCCAAGGCAGCAGACAGAGATCAAGCCAAATGTGCCATTATCACTTCTTTGGTTGTTGCCATGAAGATCAACCCTTTAGTGCTCTTCCACAGTTCAGATGCTTTCCAAGAGGACCACCCTATGGGTGTCCCCCTCCTGCCAGTTATCGTCTGAATTTTAAAACCATTCATCTGAAGCGGTGTGTTATTGGTAGCAATTGCTCCGCTCCCCCCTCCTGTGCACTACCTGCACCAGGCCCCTCATGCTTCTGGGTAACTCGGGGAGTTACAATGGCATTCCCCTTACCAGCTTCTCCATCTTCCTCAGCTGCACTACAGCAGCAAGCCCCATATCCAATCAACACCACCTAAACTGAGCCATTCTGGGAGCTGCCTTAAACCAATTCCTTCATCTCCTCCAAGTCAAGCATCTGCTGGCCCTGCAACAATCACCATGTTTAGAACTTGCACCTCAGAAGCTCCAACACCAGCAGCCTTGGAATTGAAAGCTGGGAGCAGAGAATAAGAGGGAGGCAGGGGTCCTGATTAAAGTTGGCCTCTTAACTCTACATCTCTATACACCAGTTAACCAAGTCTCACATCTCTTATCTACTGCGTCTCAAAAGATAAAGGCTCAATATCTTCAGAACTGTCAGAAATTATTCTGAGCTAAGAGCTTCAACCAAAACCTCTTTATAACAGCTGAAAACTACTTAAAAAAAAGTGAGCATCAGAGAGAACTGAAACTCAGCTGCTGAAGCCTGCTTAAACTTCAGTTAAATCTTGTTTTCCAGGGTAAAGGTTACATTTCTGACCCCAACTAAACAATGGACAAAAGACAAAGAAAGGGTGCAAAAAGGACTTGAAACCTCACATTCCAAGCCAGCAAGCTACCGGCCCTGTGCAGCCTTTTTCTGTTCCTCGAGCTGCTAAAAATCCCTTTACAAAAAAAGATAAGACAGAATACAGACAACTTCCTATATACCACACAGTGGGCAATAAGGTGAATCACTGGAGTTAACATTTACTAATTTTGATAAGCAAGATGTGAATCCTTAGATAAGATTAGAACTCAAGAAGCCAACATATCTGGAATCCAGCTCTAGAATCCTAAAGGACAGATAAGGTCTCCAGCAAGCAGCACAGTAATGGCCCCTCTTTCTGACTGAAGAGGCAGAGAGATACTTCTAGAAGCAGGGAAAAAAGTTCAGACAGAATCTGATGGGTGCAAAGGCTGTGTCCTAACCTCCAATGCTGCCTAGCCGGATAGGTGCTGAATGGGACTGGAAATGATTTTGCTAAAGGCAGTGCAGCTTCACTCCTTTTTCCAACAAAACTCTCAGTTGTCTACTAATTTAAAAAAACTACTTGTTTTGGGAGGTGAGCTAATTTATACTTGCCATCTAAGATAAAAGCAAAATACAAAACACACCATAAATGAATCACACCCTTTTTGTAATTGGTGGGCAGAGTACATATCCACAAACATCCCAGGCTATTCAAGCTAGATCTACAACTCAGATGTTGGGAAAAAAATACATGCAACTCTCTATAGTTGCTTTTTTGTTACACATTGTTGGTTGAAAGAAATCAGTGTGTCTGTTTTTCTTTATATTAAGATCACTTGAGCTCAAGAGCACTCCATAAGTGTATCCTATCACATTACTGAGAACAGTAAATTTTATTTTAAAATAAGGAAGGAGAGCCCTGGCAGATGGCTCCTATGTACCAAGCCAGGAAGAGGGGGCTGCTGAAGCTGGCTCATTATCTTGGTGCAGGAAGTATCAAGACAGGTTACCAAAGCAACCGTCCCTAATATTTCTTCCATTTCAGAACAATGTCAAGACAGGAGGAGGGAGATTGGTGCAACAAGTGGTCCCAGCCACTGGACTAGTGCAGGACATATCAAGGCAGGAAAAAAGTTGTCAAAGTAACTGAGCCTGGCTGGCACCTTCGGATACCTGGAAAAACTGGTAGAACCACCAGTCCTTGCAGCCACATCCTCTTCAGCCAGGAAGTGTTGAGGCAGCAAGAGGCAGGTTACCGAGGCAGCAAAGCTTGCTGAACCTCTCTGACAGAAGATGTGCCATATGTACCTTAGAGGTGTACACCCTCAAGCTGAAGGATCAGAGCTCCTAATTAGAGAAGCATGGCGGCCAGGTATACTATTGGGCAATACACAAACAAAGCCACCAGTAGCAACTACTTCCTTCTGATGAACCTGAATGACAAAGGAAAGAGGAAAAATAATTTGCAAGACATCAGGATGAAAAGAAACAGAAAACAAATATAATCCAAGGCTGTGCAAATCACCAACTGCCGAATCCAAAACAAAAAACAATTAAAAAGGTAGAAAGTAAAAATGGCCACAATCACATTAATCAATTATAACTATTACCATTAGAAATGTGCAGTTTATTCCATGGTTATGCAGATTTACATGAAGCTTACTGAATTAAAAAAGAGGATAGTTTAAAATGGAATCCGTTAATCTAATTGTGTTGAAGTAACAGTTTAAAGCTATTGCATTATATAGCCTAAACTTAAGTCTGAACTGTAAATTTACACTGCTGCAAAACAGAAAACCAGTACAGAGCACCAAAGAATTGAATATATCTGTGCAACCTCAAAACAGTCAATAGGACAACACAAGTACAACCAAAAGCAGAACTTGGCCCACAGAAATGCATGAGTAACTCCGGCCTGGTTAATGTGTATTTGTGTTGTTTCAAAAATAGGTTTTGGCATAAAAGTCTCAAAAGCAAAAAATAGTACCGCTCAATTAAAAACCTCTTCTGCCAGAGAAATCTGTTAGATATATAAAATACAGGAAAAGCCCACCACCTTTAGACTCTGATTATCCAATCCAAATATAGAGTGAAAGTCTGACGTTCCCTGTTCCCTAAAGCAAGTGCGATGTTGACCAAGAAAAACACCAACAAGAGATGTTGCAAAAAGGGGAATAGCTGTAGCATAAATACTATTTACTGCAGAAGGGATCTAGGGATGAGGGGGATGAAGTGCCAGGAGAGGCCTAAGAAACAAGAGATCTGAAATACTCCACCAGGCCAATGCCACCTGTACCCCCTAGATATCTCTCTTCAGTGTCCAGCCACCCCTTTTCATGTAAAGACCCCAGACACCCAAGCACAAGCACCCCACGGTGTACCCCAAGCACCTCCTTCCTCCCACTACTGCCCCCAGTCACTAACCCCACGCAGAGAGTGCCCCAACCCCCATTTTAGTGCACTAAAACTAAACCATGCCCCACTCACCCCCCCTTCCCTCAGCAAGGTCAGCTCTTCCTCCCTCGCCACCATTCACCCCCCCTACTCACTCCCAGC
>NW_020669251.1:0-5415 GCF_002925995.2 Terrapene triunguis | reverse complement strand
AACTTAGATGCTTCTCACCACAGACTGGCTGGTTGCTCTTCAGCCAGGCTCTCCCCTTAGATCAGCACTTCAGTCGCTTGGTGTGGTGTCTGTAGATGTAGGTGGGAGAGAGCATGGAAAACGTCTCTCGCTTTTATCATGTCCTTTCTTCCCTCTTGGCTTTGTCCCCCCTCCCCTTTTAGAGTCAGGTGAACATTACCTCATTGCAGTTCCAAACTGACCAAAGGAAGGGAGGTGACTCACTTGAGAGTCTAACAGATTCTTTTGTTGCTGCCTAGGCCAGTGTCTTTTGTTCCTGTGAGGCTGGGCTGGGTTTGTCCCATATCTGCCCTGATGAGGTGTGAACTACCTTTTTGCTCTTGGAGAGTTTTTGCCTGGGCTTATTTTAAACCAGGAGGATACGTTTTCAACCTCATAACTACATACAGTAATGTTATAGGTTATAATTTCATGTAACAATTCCTATAACATCACTATAACAACCATGCTCAGTGCATCATGAGCCTTCTGAAGACACCCAACATGACAAACTTTGCACTGGATACCACACAATCATTTTATAAAGATGAACATGGGGGTGTAGGGTGTTCCCCCAAGGTACAGAGCGTCACAAGGGTGACTACGAATAAACCCTTCAATTCACCCATGCAGGACACAATATCCATCAAAACACGAAACAAGACACTGAACTCTAAAGTAACAAGTCTAAAACTGAGAATGTGTGAACAGCAAGCTGATCATGCCACTCAGAAAACAATACAGATATAGTACCTTCCCAAACCCAGTTGCAGAATTTCACCCTGGGAGTACAACAGACTTCCGGTAGATATAGTAAGGCAGCCCATCTGCAGATAGTAGCCTGTGTTCTCCATATTTACCACGAGAACCGCGTTCCTCACTCTTGAAAAAGATCATGATCGTGACACTCTGTTGGCTCTCTGAAGTTGGCCAGAACTCTTCCTTGGAGTTCAAAGGTGTAAAAGACAAGAATTATCCCCAAGTGTCAACCGAGAAAATTCAAAACTGAGTACAATGACCCTGACAGGTCCCTCAAGTCCTGAAATGGATTAGATTTTACACATTTACATGGCCCAGCTAGGAAGGAAAATATATACTGCTTTTCTGTGGAGGCACACCAGGCACAACCTTCCTCGATGCAAACAGGGTCATCTTTTGGGAATGGTTCTTGCATACATTGTTTTTGACTGTAACAAGCCCAAAGACACAGACTGAACTTCCAGAGAAGAGAAATGCAAGGATTTTTGGAGCATTTATGGTTTGAATTGGAAAGGCAGCCACTGAGACTTTCAGCTACTCTCTAAAACATCCATTGGCATATACCTGATCTCCTTGCAGTATCAATTAAACCAACAGCAATAGTACCTTGTGATGGCATGCATTAATCCTTGGAACCTTTCCAAGGTATTGTCCTTGATCAGCCAATCATCCAAATAGGGGAGAAATTTGTGTTGCCGCCCTGTGTACAAATATCACTGTGACCACTACGCAGTTAGCACGTACACAAGGTGCTGACACCAGGTAATCTTTGGGATTATTAATGCTGTTCCCTATGTGAAAAATCTAAGTAGAACTGGATTTGTTCCTATTTGTGTGTAAGCATTCACAAATTTGAGCAGGCAGCTGGTCATGTTCCTTTTGCAGAGGCATGATTGTTGGCAACCCAGTTCTGACTGCAACTGACAGGATCTATTGTTGTGTTGAGCCTGGCCACTCTAGGCACGCGCTGCCTGGTAGCTGCTCATTCAGAATGGGCACAGCACATAGCAGGCCTTTCCAGGAGGTGTTGCACATACTGAGCTGTAGGCAGCAGACTACTTGTGGCAGCGCTGAGCCAGACTGAGTCCATGATACTTGGCACAAGGCTGCCCCAAGGCAGCAGACAGAGATCAGGCCAAATGTGCCATTATCACTTCTTTGGTTGTTGCCATGAAGATCAACCCTTTAGTGCTCTTCCACAGTTCAGATGCTTTCCAAGAGGACCACCCTATGGGTGTCCCCCTCCTGCCAGTTATCGTCTGAATTTTAAAACCATTCATCTGAAGCTGTGTGTTATTGGTAGCAATTGCTCCGCTCCCCCATCCTGTGCACTACCTGCACCAGGCCCCTCATGCTTCTGGGTAACTCAGGGAGTTACAATGGCATTCCCCTTACCAGCTCCTCCATCTTCCTCAGCTGCACTACAGCAGCAAGCCCCATATCCAATCAACACCACCTACACTGAGCCATTCTGGGAGCTGCCTTAAACCAATTCCTTCATCTCCTCCAAGTCAAGCATCTGCTGGCCCTGCAACAATCACCATGTTTAGAACTTGCACCTCAGAAGCCCCAACACCAGCAGCCTGGGAATTGAAAGGTGGGAGCAGAGAATAAGAGGGAGGCAGGGGTCCTGATTAAAGTTGGCCTCTTAACTCTACATCTCTATACACCAGTTAACCAAGTTGCACATCTCTTATCTACTGCGTCTCAAAAGATAAAGGCTCAATATCTTCAGAACGGTCAGAAATTATTCTGAGCTAAGAGCTTCAACCAAAACCTCTTTATAACAGCTGAAAACTACTTAAAAATAGTGAGCATCAGAGAGAACTGAAACTCAGCTGCTGAAGCCCGCTTAAACTTCAGTTAAATCTTGCTTTCCAGGGTAAAGGTTACATTTCTGACCCTAACTAAACAATGGACAAAAGACAAAGAAAGGGTGCAAAAAGGACTTGAAACCTCACATTCCAAGCCAGCAAGCTACTGGCCCTGTGCAGGCTTTTTCTGTTCCTCGAGCTGCCAGGAGCTGCTAAAAATCCCTTTTAAAAAAAAAGATAAAAAGACAGAATATAGACAACTTCCTATATACCAAACAGTGGGCAATAAGGTGAATCACTGGAGTTAAAATTTACTAATTTTGATAAGCAAGATGTGAATCCTTAGATAAGATTGGACCTCAAGAAGCCAACATATCTGGAATCCAGCTCTAGAATCCTAAAGGATAGATAAGGTTTCCAGCAAGCAGCACAGTAATGGCCCCTCTTTCTGACTGAAGAGGCAGAGAGATACTTCTAGAAGCAGGAAAAAAAGATCAGACAGAATCTGATGGGTGCAAGATTCTGCTGTGTCCTAACCGCCAATGCTGCCTAGCCAGATAGGTGCTGAATGGGACTGGAAATGATTTTGCTAAAGGCAGTGCAGCTTCACTCCTTTTTCCAACAAAACTCTCAGTTGTCTACTAATTTAAAAAAACTACTTGTTTTGGGAGGTGAGCTAATTTACACTTGCCATCCAAGATAAAAGCAAAATACAACACACCATAAATGAACCACACCCCTTTTGTAATTGGTGGGCAGAGTACATATCCACAAACATCCCAGGCTATTCAAGCTAGATCTACAACTCAGAGGTTGGAAAATATACATGTAACTCTCTATAGTTGCTTTTTTGTTAGACATTGTTGGTTGAAAGAAATCAGTGTGTCTGTTTTTCTTTATATTAAGATCACTTGAGCTCAAGAGCACTCCATAAGTGTATCCTATCACATTACTGAGAACAGTAAATTTTATTTTAAAATAAGGAAGGAGAGCGCTGGCAGATGGCTGTACCAAGCCAGGAAGAAGGGGCTGCTGAAGCTGGCTCATTATCTTGGTGCAGGAAGTATCAAGACAGGTTACCAAAGCAACCATCCCTAATATTTCTTCCATTTCAGTGGGAGACAGTGTCAAGACAGGAGGAGGGAGATTGGTGCAACAAGTGGTCACAGCCACTGGACTAGTGCAGGAAAAAGAAGTTGTCAAGGTAACTGAGCCTGGCTGGCACCTCCCGATACCTGGAAAAACTGGTAGAACCACCAGTCCTTGCAGCCACAGCCTCTTCAGCCAGGAAGTGTTGAGGCAGCAAGAGGCAGGTTACCGAGGCAGCAAAGCTTGCTGAACCTCTCTGACAGAAGGTGTGCCATATGTACCTTAGAGGTGTACATCCTCAAGGTGAAGGATCAGAGCTCCTAATTAGAGAAGCATGGCGGCCAGGTATACTATTGGGCAATACACAAACAAAGCCACCAGTGGCAACTACTTCCTTCTGATGAACCTGAATGACGAAGGAAAGAGGAAAAATAATTTGCAAGACATCAGGATGAAAAGAAACAGAAAACAAATATAATCCAAGGCTGTGCAAATCACCAACTGCCGAATCCAAGACAAAAAACAATTAAAAAGGTAGAAAGTAAAAATGGCCACAATCACATTAATCAATTATAACTATTACCATTAGAAATGTGCAGTTTATTCCATGGTTATGCAGATTTACATGAAGCTTACTGAATTAAAAAAAGAGGATAGTTTAAAATGGAATCCTTTAATCTAATTGTGTTGAAGTAACAGTTTAAAGCTATTGCATTATATAGCCTAAACTTAAGTCTGAACTGTAAATTTACACTGCTGCAAAACAGAAAACCAGTACAGAGCACCAAAGAATTGAATATATCTGTGCAACCTCAAAACAGTCAATAGGACAACACAAGTACAACCAAAAGCAGAATTTGGCCCACAGAAATGCATGAGTAACTCTGGCCTGGTTCATGTGTATTTGTGTTGTTTCAAACATAGGTTTTGGCATAAAAGTCTCAAAAGCACAAAATAGTACCGTTCAATTAAAAACCTCTTCTGCCAGAGAAATCTGTTAGATATATAAAATACAGGAAAAGCTCACCACCTTTAGACTCTGATTATCCAATCCAAATATAGAGTGAAAGTCTGACGTTCCCTGTTCCCTAAAGCAAGTGCGATGTTGACCAAGAAAAACACCAACAAGAGATGTTGCAAAAGGGGAATAGCTGTAGCATAAATACTATTTACTGCAGAAGGGATCTAGGGATGAGGGGGATGAAGTGCCAGGAGAGGCCTAAGAAACAAGAGATCTGAAATACTCCACCAGGCCAATGCCAACTGTACCCCCTAGATATATCTCTTCAGTGTCCAGCCACCCCTTTTCATGTAAAGACCCCAGACACCCAAGCATGAGCTCCCCACAGTGTACCCCAAGCACCTCCTCCCTCCCACTACTGCCCCCAGTCACTAACCCCACGCAGAGAGTGCCCCAACCCCCCTTTTAGTGCACTAAAACTAAACCATGCCCCACTCACCCCGCCTTCCCTCAGCAAGGTCAGCTCTTCCTCCCTCCCCACCATTCACCCCCCCTACTCACTCCCAGCCCTCAGCAAGGTCAGCTCTTCCTCCCTCCCCACCATTCACCCCCCCTACTCACTCCCAGCCCTCAGCAAGGTCAGCTCTTCCTCCCTCCCCACCATTCACCCCCCCTACTCACTCCCAGCCCTCAGCAAGGTCAGCTCTTCCTCCCTCCCCACCATTCACCCCCCCTACTCACTCCCAGCCCTCAGCAAGGTCAGCTCTTCCTCCC
>NW_020669250.1:0-3171 GCF_002925995.2 Terrapene triunguis | reverse complement strand
ATCCTCCAGCCCTAGTCACAGGGCTCTGATCCCCAGGTTCACCCTCCCCCATCGCCCCTGACCCCCGCTGGCTCCCCACCCACCTCCCCATCCAGGGCTTAATTTGTCCCCTGGCTTGCCAGGGTTGAGTAAGTCTGTTTTGAAAAGTGATATTTGTATGTTTGTTAATATCACTTTTCACTGCCTCCCAGCTAGCTAGCAAGTCTGCTGCTGTGAAAGCACCTTATTTGTTTCTATTCTGTTTAGGTCCAATAAATAATAGAGACAATTTTACATTATTTTTTATTGAGTCTGCAAAAAAATCCCTACATAAATAAATTACTACGATTTAGACATGTGTATGTGCATATTTATTTGTTTTTCCTAAAGTTAATTAAGTATTTTAGGAAAAATTGTCAGAGCGGCCACCAGCACTCTGAGAACCCCTGCTCTAAACATTCCCTTCGTACAGGATGGCTGCAGTTTTAAGGATACAGAATCCTATATATATTCTGGGTAGTGAATATTACTCTATAGCTTTGAATATAAAAGGTTTAATTCAATTGTAAAAGAGTATATACTTTTCTCGAAAGTGGAACACAATTCTCCCAAGTAACTTGGTACTGATTCATCAGACTGTATATAGAGAGAAAGTAATAGCTTATTCTAATGTATTTTTGTCTATGTCCTTTTAATTTTTATATTATGTTACACACACACCACACCAGCTTCTAAATGTACATCTTTCTTCAAACAGCATAGAATTATGTAGAAATCTTTTGCAAGCTGGATGATATGGGTTTGAGCGTTGACCTGCTAAAACCATGTTTGTGAGTTCAATCCTTGAGGGGGCCATTTTGGGAATTTAGTTGGTGATTGATCCTGCTTTGAGCAGGGGGTTGGACTAGATGACCTTCTGAGGTCCCTTCCAACTCTGATATTCTATATGACTTTAAAATTCCATAGCAAGCATTAAACAGTACAGATTATGTAGAAAAGTACACCCAGCCAGTATGCTCTAGGAGCCAGTCAGGTTTCTATATATGAATTGTCAGCAAAGAATCCTTTCAGCCTGACAAAATGTCCATGGATTTAAGGCTACATTGTAATTTTACAATCCAGCCCAAGTAAAGGGCAGCATGTAAGTGCAGCCCCAAGAGATGGACAAGAACCAGGCTGTGACTGATCATCACAGAAGATGATTGGACTGATGGGCAGGTAGGCAGACATATAGGATATTTTGAAGCTTTTCCTGTCTTCTCTAACACCAGAAAGAGCATTCTAATTAGCTATGTAGTTCGAGCCCAGATCTGAATATTTCTGGGCTTCTTCCAAAATAAGGCGGAGAGAATATTGTAGGCCAGAACTATGGGGTTGCATAGCAGATTTTACATTCAGGTTAAATATCTGTGCTTTTGTGCATACATGTATGGTCTTTACTGGGTCCAGATTCTTGTCTGCTTATTTGTATAAATGTCAGGTCTTTGACAACTTTGGGAGTTGCTGGGTATTCCCCACCCAAATAAAGCACCATATACTATTTCACATATCTGACAAGCCACTCTTAATAATCGTGATGAATATTTGCATGTGCTTGCTCTAGTTGTGCTGGTCATATTCATCTTAGCAATGTCAGAGTTCTGGCTTAGTTTTCAGCCTCGTAAATATTTATGTATCCTATGAACTCCTTTTAATATCCCTAAATGTCTATAATCATTGGGTTTTTTCAAAGTACCAATATTTGATCAATGTACTTACCTTGGGCTGAGAGCATGGCAAGTCTTAATACACAAAGAAATAAACTAAGAAGGCTCTCAGGCCTCACATATAATTTTTTAAGAACTCTGTCTTTTCACAATGACAAAAAAATATAATAACCGTATGATGTTTCTCCAAGCCTGCAGTGGCGCAGTGTTCAGTAGCTGATTTAACCCAGTATAATAAACATTATTCTGATGGGATTTTGCTTTATACAATTTTGTCTAATACACAGTAAAATTGAATGCATTGCATTAAAAATATTCTCTATTTGTAGATGGTGGTTTTTAATTAAATATTTTTTATGCCTGAGTTTTGAAAACCATAAGTTGAAAATCATAAGTAAAATAAGTCATATCTATAGCTTAAATGAAATAAGCATTAAAAATCACCTTTAAGAGGGACAATCCTATGTGTAATTGTGCATGATATGTAACTCAATTTTATTGTAGTCAATGATATATATGATGGTTACATGATATATAATTCATGTATTTATTGTAACCATTTTTCTATTGAAATCTGGTATCAGACCGCTGCAGTGAGACAAATAGTTCAGTGTAATCAGAAGAAATCTTGTCTTTGCCCTCAGAACTGTCTGTCCCAATGTTCCCAATAATGTATAAAATGCTACTTAATCACAATTGTAACATGTTTGTTGGCAATTTCATTTTTTGTCTCACCTTGAGAGAGTAAGGTCAGCCCTCATGCGTATAATTTTATATCCTGCTATAATAGCTGGAATCCTACCTTGAATCCCTTACCTGCATACAAAGAGGTCAGTTTGAACTGTAAATACATCTGTCAGTGAGGTAACACTCTTGGCTTTACGCTTGGGTGCTGCCAGTTCTAGTAACTTTAAAACACTATGTCTCCAACTGTGTTACTGTAAAGCTAGGACATGTATGCTGCTCTGATTAATGATGTGTCTTGAAATTTTTCTCTTAACAAAAACTTGGTGTATAAGCTCTGTTTAACAGTTGTAAAGGTAGTCTATTTTCAGATTTGTTTTCTCTTCTGTATCTTTAAAAAACAACACACCAAGAAAAAATTCAGGCCAATATTATGCAATGCACGCTAGCACCATTGGATATTTGAAAGGCAGACAAAGAATTTCTATGCAATTATTACTTTTCTTCCTTTTCATATGGAGTTTTACTTCTTAGGTTCCAATGCTTATATCGGTGGGAGATGAAGGCACTCAGAACTTCCCAAGTTTGAGCCTCTATGGGTATGTTTACACTGCGATAAAAGACCTGCACCACAGCCGCAGCTGGCTCAGACTCGTGGGGCTATAAAATTGCAGTATACGCATTTGAGCTTTGGCAAGTGCCCAGCCTCTGAGACCCTGTGAGGTGGGAGGGTCCTAGAACCTGGGCTCCAGCCCGAGCCCAAATGTCTACACAGTTATTCTGTAGCCCCACAACCCAAGTC
>NW_020669249.1:0-1648 GCF_002925995.2 Terrapene triunguis | reverse complement strand
CAGAGGGAATTTATCTTTCTTTCCCTTTATACTGGAACTGAGGTATGCGTTCCTGAAGCGTGGGACTTATGTTGCAAAACCATGATTGGAGGGCTGCAATGTAATCATGAATAGTCAAAATGAAAATTATTCAGGAGGAAACCAGAAAGATGAAGGCCAGTCAAAGTAAACCAAGAAAGCATGGGTCCCTAATGACCCTTTCCCTTCTTAACATTTCTTGCATCTGTTTTAGTTGGCTGTACTGAGTGCATGTTGTCATATTCCTCATTGATAATACCTGGATGGAAAACCATATGTAAACTGAATTAATGAAATCAGTGTGTGTTGTGCAAGAGGTATGTGGAAGTGCATTGAGATTGTTTTCAATCTTCTTACGCCAGTTTGAATTTGACACAGAGCAACTGGTGTAAAGAGACTTGGAGGCCGTAGTTGCTTGAAGTGGCCTCTAAGGCCCAGATCTTGCAATAAGCTTTATACAGTCAGGGCCCTGAGTCCTCACAAAGCCCCACTGAAGTCAGTGATGTTCCTTGTGAGCACAGGGGCCTGTCCAGGCAGAGCTCATAGCAGGACTGGAGCTTTGATCTATGAAGGCACATTTTGTGTTTTTGTAACTCACTGGTGAGTGTGTGCTACGGGGCCCTCTCTGTGCCTGAATCCACAGGGGACACGAGTCTGTTATAGCCCCATTATGGGTGTTTTCGCTCAAACCGTAGTAACTCATGTGTTTAGCCGTTGATGTTCCTGGTTCAGTCCCTGGTGTGTCGGCCAAAATGGCAGCTGTTGCGTTTGTCCTGATTTCTGCAGACAGAGCAAATGCACTTCTGTCAACACAATCAGTGGGGGCATATCTGGGGAGCATGCACAACTTTAGAGGCCAGTGGAAAGTTTGCCCTTAAATGTGATATTGTTACCCAAGCAGCTAGTCAAAGTTTGGAGCCCTGGGGATGTTCCAGTGAGGAGGAAAAATTGTGATAGGTATTTCTCCGATGCAATCTTGTGTATTTACAAGGAATGTACAAGGTCCAGAGGGTATCAAATAGCAAGAAACAGCTTATTTTGCTCATAGCACCAGGAACACTCTTTTCAGCCTGCACCTCTGACCCAAAAAACCCTCTGCCCAGGTTTCTTCCAGGGTCAGACATTGTGCTTTCAGATGGTTCTTCAGGCTGCTGTGTTTCTCTCTGGTCCTCTGTGTTCTGCCTTCACACACACACAAACACACACACACCCCTACCCGAAACAATATCTGGCAAAAGCTCCTTTTGTCCTAGGTGGGGGGCTAGCCTAACAATTATGTAAATTGAAGGATGCATTCACACCTATCAATCTCAATGAACTCTTAGCTCAACCGTAACGAAGTTTCATCCAGCTCCTAACAATATTTATATTATCCAGCTATCTGAGTTTTAAAACCACAGGACCTTGTTAATAGCCCTGAAATTGGAATTTTAAGATGGGATTTTTAGCTGTGCTCAGTTTTGCTGCCATTGATGTGACGGGTTGGATCACAGAAACCCCCTTGGGAGCTGCCACCCGATGTGCCAAGACTACCCCTGCTTCTGTTTTCCCTGCCAGCTCAGGACTCCAGCACCCCGTCTTGCTGAATTAGACACTCCAGTCCACTTCAACACAGACCCAGGGTCTGAAT
>NW_020669248.1:0-3350 GCF_002925995.2 Terrapene triunguis | reverse complement strand
TCATTACCTTCAACTGCCCCTTTCTTCCATTTGTTGTGTAGGTTTTTTAAATTTATATCCTAGAAAGAGTTGCCTCCACTTCCCCTCTGAACGAGGTTGGAGTCTTAACCAACGCAGCCTCCTTCCTTGCGTGTGGCTTTTTGAGCGGCCAGGCCAGTGCTGAGAAACCATTGCCGATGATCAGTCACGTTTCTTCCTCCTGGCTGCTTGGCTCAGACGTGGTTGCAGCTTTGTGACCTTGGTCCTTTTAAAGCACCGTGTGTCTGTCTCCCGGAGCGGGACTTGCCCCTCAGTTAACATGAATGCTGTGCTCAGGGGTCAGTCCCCCTTTCTCTGGCCAGGCCCGGCCTAATGTCGGATTCCCACGGGTTGGATACAACGCTTGGAGTGAGGAAATTGCCCTCTCGTGCTGGCGTGGCTGTTCCGAGGGCGCCCCCTGCCGGCGGCGTGCTGCCATGACGGCCGTGTGCCTGAGCCCCTCCTCCTTGTAGGGTGCCCCCCCAGGGCTCTTCCTTGAGCACCCTCCTGCTGCAGTGCTGGCTGGCTGGCTCCTCAGCCCGGGTCCCACCCCCTCCTGGGAGCGCGGCGTTGGCATGGCCTGGCTAGGAACAACCCTCCCGTTGTCGGCTCAGGCTCCCTAGAGCGGTGCAGGGAGGCGTGGCTGCAGCTCAAGCTGGACGGGGCTGCCCGGTCTGTGCCTGCAGGAGAGCGTGGGCCTGGCCCTGGCGCCAGCTGGGCATCCGGGCACAGCTGCCCTGCTGCAGACAAGGCGACCCCCCCGCCCGCGTGCAGGGGCCTCTGCTGCTCGCTCAGGCAGTGGAGGAAGCTGGTGGAGTGGAAGGTGCCGGGAGGTGCCGCTGGCTCTGGGGCCCTCGGCGTTGCTGCTGCCTCCTTGCCATGTTCTTGGGGCGCCTGCTGCTGTGCGAGGCGGCTGCTGTCGGCACTCAGGGCTCGCTGCCCCGGCCTGCCGTCCACGTGGGTGTGTGTACACACAGCCGCTGTACACGTGTACACACACACACGCACCTCTCTGGGCTGGGGCCGTGCTCGGAGCCCCGCTGGGCCCCGCACCCTGCTCAGTAACGCTGCTGCCCGGGGGGACGGGGGGAGGATAGGAGCTAGTCTGGGCCTGGCCCTGCACCATGGGCATGCTGGGGTGAAGGGAGGGCTGCCCCCTCTGACCTCCTTGTTCTGTTTGCAGGGCATGAACCCCGTGTCGTTCGGCTCCAGCGTCGCCCCCGAAGGAGGCCCCCCGTTGTCCCCTGCCGGGCTCCCGGATCGCTTTGCCAGCCCTGCAGAGTGCCCCGCCCCCTCCTACAGCAACATGGAGGAAGTCGACTGAGGCGCAGCTGGCTGCTGGCGGGGTGGATGTGCAAGGGCCTGTTCTGTGGCTTCCCCCCTCCTGCCCTTTGCTGGGGGTCCCTGCCTGGCCCTTCTCAAGCACTTTCCTCTCGGCCCCTGCACGCTGCCCTGCTGGGTAACGGTTTCATTGGCTGCCAGGCAGGGGCAGGGGCAGGAGAGCCCAGGGCTGCATGGACTGTGGGGGCCTGGGGCAGCTCGCTGGGGATCACCTAGCCCCAACCCTCCATCAGCCTGTGGCCCAAATGGGGACAGAACGTGCTGCTCCTTTGTGGGGCTGGGGTTTGGGTTCCTCCCTGCCCCCCAGGGCCTGGCAGCTCCCTGCCATGGTAGTTGGCAGGGTGGGTGTGGGGCAGCCTGGGCACTGCCCTCAAGGGCAGGCTCCCTCTCCAGGGGCTGGGCTGCCGGCCCGGGGCCCAGGCAGGGCCTGCCTAGGGTGGCGTTGCCCGCTCCTTGTGTTGCTGTTGCCAGCGTCCCCGTGGGGCCCATGCAGCAGTGGGAGCCTGGCACGGGGGGTCGCAGCCCGGCCCTGCTCCATTCTGCCAGCTCAGGCTGGACCGGGTGAGAGGAAGGCAGGTGCCTCTGCGAACGGGCGCTAGAGCCAGTGGCTGGGGCAGCCTGGATGGGCACATGCCCTGGCCCAGCAGCCCCTCCCTGGGGCGTGGGCCCCCTCCTCATTCTCCGGTGCATTGGCGCGTTCTCTGGAATCTCGTTCTCTGGCCCCTGGCCCTCGACTGCTGCTGTCTCCCCCGATTCTCCCCGGGCGGAGCCGCTGCCCCCTCCCGCCAGCCGCTGCTCCCCCTCACTTTGTATAAAGTTGGTGTTTGTCTTGAGTCATTAAATTCTACTGAACTCTGCCTGGGGCTGTGGGGCCCGTATGTGGGGTGCTGGGCCTGGCCGCCCCATGGGGGGTGCTGCCCTGGGCCTCTGCCCACCTGGAATTGCAGTGAAATGCCCTCGCTTGCAGCAGCGGGCCAGGCCTGAGTCGGGCAGCAGAGTGCCAGCCCTGAGGGTGTGGGGGGCAGAGAGAGAGCCCTGCAGAGCCGCGGTGCCCATTTCCACAGGGCTCTAGGCATCAGCCAGAGTGGGGCCAGGGCAGGCCAGGAGTGGGGCCTGGGCTGGAGGGGCGGGGGTAGGGCAGTGCTGGGCTAGAGGGTGCAGGGCAGGCGGGGTTGGGCTAGCTGGGGGTGCAGGGCGGGAGGAGTGGGGCCGGGGCTGGGATAGGGTGGAGCAGGCCAGGAGAGGGGGTGGGCTTGGGCTAGCAGGGGGGGCAGCGTATGAGGAGTGGGGCCAGGGCTGGGCTAGTGGGGGATGGGCAGGAGGAGTGGGGACGGGGTTGGGCTAGCAGGGGGGGCAGCGTATGAGGAGTGGGGCCAGGGCTGGACTAGCGGGGGATGGGCTAGCGGGCGCTTGCCCCACACACTTTCGCAGTCCTGCAGCCGGTGGGGGTGGTGCCAGTGGGCCGCGCGGCTGCAGCAGCTGCTGGGACTTGGGGCCGGGGACCCCCATTCGTGGGGCTGGGAGCAGCGATGGCTGCTGCGGGGCGCGGCGCCAGCCCCCCACGGGCGAACAGAGCCAGCCCAGCCCCAGGAGGTTCTTCCGGCTCAGCTTTGAGTGCTTCGTGGATTGTTTGAGCCCCCGGCCGGCCCCGGGTAAGGGGGGCAGGAGCCTGGGGGCAGGTCAGGGGCTGCGGCCCCTTCCATGAGCAGCCGGGGCGGCTGGAAGGGCCGTGCACCCTGCGAGCGGCCCCAGGGCAGGGACAGCCCGGTCTGGCGCCCATCCCCCTGGCCTCGGGCCCAGCTCCGCCTCACCAGCCCTGAGGTGGAGGCGCTCGGGATTCGCCGAGTCACGCTGGGAAAAGGGGGTCCCCTCCCAGTCACTTGGGGGGGGCAGGCTGGGCTGTGGTGTCCCTTCCAAGCCCCCCTGTGTGAATTCCCCCACCCCGGCTCCGCTCCCTGCCGAGGGGGCCTGTCAGGGCAGTGCTCCAGACC
>NW_020669247.1:0-3648 GCF_002925995.2 Terrapene triunguis | reverse complement strand
AGTGTGATAATAGAAGCCTGGCTCTGGAAAATGACCTTTCTCCCTCTAGTCCGATTGTCCAGATATCCTACATCCACTTGAAGCAGAGTCCGCTGTATCACAGCAATCACATGTAGCCCCAGAGTTGTGAGCCAGTGACCCCAAATCAGCAAGGCACTTAAGCATGTGCCTCACTTTAATCACAAGAGAAGTCCATGGGGTTGCTCACAAGCTCAAAGTTAGGCACATGCTTAAGTATCTCGCTCAGTTGGAGCCATAGATCGGCTGCAGAGAACCAGCCCCTCTGAGTCTTCAGCATCAGATGCTCTGTCTTGGAAACTCTTTTATTTGGGGAGACTCTTTTTGATCTGCCTCATTCTCCCGTTACTCCTCTCTGCTCCAAGCATGCGCATGCTGCAGCGCCCTCCAGAGGGGGGTGGCTCTTAGGTTCTTCCTCCTCCCGCGGGACTGAACGTGCTGCTTCTACCGTGCGACCAGCTCCTGCCAGCTCCAGGTTCCTGCAGCCCAAACCCTGATGCCCAGCAGGGGAGCGTGTGCCTTACTGATGCTCGACTGGTGGGTTTGGCAGAGGATAAATAATGTTGTAAGTATTATTGTTTAAAAGCTAAACATCATTTTGGAGATGTTTCCCCTTTTTATAACATTATAACCACTTCTCAGAAATAAGCAGAACAGCAGCAGTAGCAGCAAAAAAGCCAGTTTTGGGGTCAAAAATGTACTATTTGATCATTCAGCACAGAGGACTCAGCTTGTCATATAATAAAAGAACTGGCACTTGGTCTGCCTCTGCCTCCCAACGTCTGTTCCTAACAGGCTTCCAGCTCACTTGAAGTGACTGGAATACTAATTTTTTCTAGTTAGCTGGTTCTTGGCAGGTTCAGGGCCTGACAGCTAATACGAGTGCAGAATTCAACACTGAATGGGAGCGACGAAAGGTTCAGTCGAGGAGCAGGAATAATTGTGGTTTCAAACTTGCCTTGCTGGGAGGCGTACATAAAAGGAGCTGCGCGTGGGTGTGAGCCTGTGTGTGTGTGTGGGCGTACAGTAGCTGCAAGTAATAAACCAAATTATGGCTATCGTGCACCCAGAAACTCATGTCAGAGCATTTGCACGCAGAGAGGTATCACAATGGGGAATGTTTTCCTCTGCTCCTGGTTTTCTCCCAAAGCTGTGGAGAGGACATTCACCAAACATTCAGCACCACACATCTTCAGGCCATGTGCTGGGGTTGGAGGGAAGGGGCATTAACCATTTGTAGGTTAAATTTACTCTTCCGCAGGTGCGGGCAGTGCAAGGTTTGCGCATCACTTAACTCTTCAAAATGCACCCTTGAGTGCATCTGGCCCCTGGCCCTACAATGGGAATTACAGACATCCCAGATATGCAAGCTATTTGTGCTTCTGGCATGAACAACATGCAGGCCAGATTCTCCTTTCACTTATACCGGTTTCACACAGGTGTTACTCCATTGATGTCGATGGAATTAGTCCTGATTTAGCCCTGAGTGTGGCCCTTAGTAGATGGCACAAATGTTGCTGATTTACTGCTGCTCTGGGTGGACCTCCTGTGAGATGACAGCGCTCGTCTGTTGAAAGCACTTTTTTATTAAGAGCAAGACTGATTTACCATTTCTATTTTAAGGCACCCATTTTACATGGTGGTCCGTGTAAGCCATTTAGGGCAGTGGTCTCCAAACATTTTATCATGCGCCCACCCCTTACCCTGTCTGTCCTCCCCCCCGCGCCAGGAGCCAGATCTGGGAGCGGGGCCGCAGCTCTGGAAGAGGGGGACACAGACTAGGGTAAGGGGACCGAGATTGGGCCCATAACTAGGGACAGAGCCTTGGCCCGAGGCCGGCAGCTGGAGCACCGGCTGCGGGGCCAGCAGCCAGGGCCTCAAGCATGGGGCTGACAGCCAGGGCTGGCAGCCGGGACCCTAGAAGTGGGGCCGGGAGCAGAGCCCTGGGTGTGGGGCTGGCAGCCGGGACCCTAGAAGTGGGGCCAGGAGCAGAGCCCTGGGTGTGGGGCTGGCAGCCGGGGCCCTGGGCGTGGGCCGGGAGTGGAGCTCGAGGCATGGAGCCAGCAGCCAGGGCCGGGGCCAGTAACAGAGCTGTGTGGTGTTTCCTCCCCGTGCCCAGCCACGCCCTCCCTGAATGTTCCTTTGTGCCCCCCTAGGGGGCACGCCCCAAAGTTTGGGGACCTCTGATTTAGCAGGTTCTTTTTATATTATAACACTCACCTAGTCAAGGGACTATGTGAAATCATAGCAGTGCCGGCACTAGCCCATTCAGGGTCCTAAGTAGAAATATTTTTGACCCCCCCAAATGCACAATAATTAATAGGGGGCCCCTTGAGCTGCCTGAGGCCCTAAGCCAGTGGCTCCCAACCATTCCAGACTACTGTACCCCTTTCAGGAGTCTGATTTGTTTTGCATACCCCCAACTTTCACTTCACTTAAAAACTACTTGCTTACAAAAATCAGACATAAACACACAAAAGTGGCACGGCACATTATTAAGCAATTTTTCAGTATTTCTAATTTTTACCATATAATTATAAAATAAAGCAACTGGAATATAAGTACTGTACTTACATTTCAGTGTGTAGTATATAGATCAGTATAAACAAGTCATTGTCTATATGACATTTTAGTTTGTATTGACTTTGCTAGTGCTTTTTATGTAGCCTGTTGTAAAATTAGATAACTATCTAGATGAGTTGATGTACCGCTGGAAGACCTCTGCGTACCCCTAGTGGTACGTTACCCCTGGTTGAGAACCATTGCCCTAAGCAATTGCTTAGCCTGCTTATGCCTAGTGCCGTCAGTGGGCGGGATCGAACCTGGGACTTCTGGAACTTAAAGCATACAAGCAAAAGAATGGATTCTCATTTTGTAGCTCTAAGTCTCCTACCAAGTTTTGGTTTGTTTGGGGGTTTTCTGAGTGGGGCGGGGAAATAGTTTGCTTTAAAAAAAAATAAAATGGTATCATTGGGCTAAACTCTTCTATGCTGAGTGTTGCCTGGCACAGGAATTGGAGCAGGTGCATGAAGAGCCGGAACTGGCTCCCTAATTCTCAACTGCATCTCCAGCACAACTGAAAGATTCTGCCAGGCAGTGTCTCCCACTGGCAGAGTGGCCTTAGGAGGGATGCTGTGGTGGAGAAGTGGTGCAAAGAGAACAATCACAGGCCACAGAATCTTGTCCAATATCTATAGCAGCCATACAAAATTCTCAAGAAAGTGTATCAGCCTGCAACAGAGTACTGATCAACAGCAGCTAGGTCAGCACTCTGGTCACTGCAGTTCTAACTGCTGTACTTTCTCCAGAGCACACCTCATTAAGAAGAGCTGGGCCTAATTGATGGGCTGAGGAGAACTAAAAGGCTAATTAAGCCGGGGGGCTCCCTAGGTATAAGGCTGTATAGTATACAAGGGTAATGGGAACCAGCATTGTAAATAAACTGCACCAGATGTTTTACTAGCATAAAGGTCTCTGAGCTGTTTGTGGAATTGAGCAGGGACAGGAGCGAGCTGGCCCTGCCACACGGTCCATAAAAAGCCCTTGTAACAACGGTAATGATTATTATAATTAAAACAACTAATGATAACTTTCTAGCCCACAAAGAATGTTACTTGCCAGTAAAGTTTG
>NW_020669246.1:0-2303 GCF_002925995.2 Terrapene triunguis | reverse complement strand
TCATAAGTTTCAGGATTTTGGCTATTTAAATCTGAAATTTCACAGTGATGTAACTGTAGGGGTCCTGACCCAAAAAGGAGTTGTAGAGGGTCGCAAGGTTATTGTAGAGGGCGTTGTGGTACTGCTACCCTTACTTCTGCGATGCTTCTGGTGGCAGCACTGCCTTCAGAACTGGGCAGCTGGAGAGCGGCGGCTGCTGGCGGGGATCCCAGCTCTGAAGGCAGAGACGCTGCCAGCAGCAGCACAGAAGTAAGGATGGCCTGGTATGGTATTGCCACCCTTACTTCTGCATTGCTGCCTGCACAGTTGGGCCCTCAGTCAGCAGCCGCCACTCTCTGACTGCCCAGCTCCGAAGGCAGGGCAGAAGTAAGGGTGGCAATACCGCGACCCCCCTAAAATAACCTTGTGACCCCCCAACAATCCTCTTTAGGGTCAGGATCCCCAATTTGAGAAACACTGGTCTCCACCATGAAATCTGTATATTATAGGGTAAAAGCATACAAAAGACCAGATTTCACAGGTGGAGAGTAGATTTCATGGTCCGTAACATGTTTTTCATGGTTGTGAATTTGGTAGGGCCCTAGTCGTGGGAAATCAAACTCTACCTGGACGGTTGTCTCTCCAGTTGTGAATCCGGAATTATACAATAAAACAAAGGGAAGAGTAAGACTGTCAAATATGATGACTGAGATTTACGAATTTATACTGTTGTCAAATCTATATTGACAGCTCTAGAGATAACACAGGAAGAGTGGGGATGGCGAATTTGGAATTAAGAGATCTATGAGACTATCCAATTTTGGGGCCATTATGATGGCCGAATTGATGGGCATACTGTTGGCAGTGACCTCGATAAGTGATGTATGCCCAGCTATGACTGCTATCCTGCTGTGATTCTTTATCGGCTATAATGGCAATTAGAAAGGGAACCTTGGAAAGCAGGAATGACAATCAATTCAATATTGTTCTTAACTCTGGAGTTGGGTATACATATATCCATAGTGTGGATTCTGACACGTCGGGATACTGGACAATGAAATGGCAGATAAAGCAGCAAAAAATACCTTAAAATGAGGAGGTTGATATAAAGATCCCTCTGAGTAAACAAAACTTCAAAAGTTCGGTTAAGAGAAAACTTTTGACGGAATGGCAAGAAATATGGGCAAAAGAGAAAAAAGGATGAAGGTTCTATGGAATATGTCTTAAACTTAAGGATAAAGGTACACTTACTATTAAAAAAGAAGTGAAGTAACTACACTCAGAGTGCTAACAGGTCACTGTAACCTGAATAGTAATTTATATTTATGAAACAAGCACAAAGACTGGTTGTGAGATATATTCAAAGTACAAGAAACAGTTTTGCATTTGCTGTGGCAATGCAGGAACAATTACACGGGAAGAAAGATTGTCTATGAAGAATTGAGACACCTCAAGGTGAAGGAATATAGGCTGAAAGGATTGGTGAGAATACCGGGAAAACGAGGTAGCATTAAGAAGCATTACTTCACTTTTTCAAGGATACAGGACTGGGTGAGAGGATATAGATTTTTGCTTATGCGAAAACTGTGCTAAGTAGTGGTTATAGCCTCACATGCTGAAATTGTGGCACCATAAAACAACAGGGAAAGAAAGAAAGGGGACTGCAGTGTGGAAACTGACAGTCACTCTCTGGGCTTAGAGAGGGAAAAGGAAGAAACACAGGGAGAGAGAAGCCTTGGATCCTGGCCCTGAAGGAAGGGTTTACCCAGAAGGGTGGAGAAGAGAGCCCGTGGGAGCGAAGTAGGAAGCAGCCCAGGGAAAGAGCAGTGAGGTTAGAGATTGTGCAGACCATGGCTGCTGGGTGTAGGGTCCTTGGGCTGTAACCCAGAGTAGTGGGCTATGGGGGCCATAACAGAACCTAGAGTAGATGATCTAGCCTACTTAACAATGCAGGATTGCTTCCTACTACATATTTTCTGGTGTTTTGGTTAGTCTTATTTTTAATTTGCAAAGCATTGGCACTTCTAGTGTTTCCTTTGAGGCATTTTACAGAACCCAAGAGATCTCATATTGTTAGGAAGTTTTTCCAAATATTCAGTCTACATTTTCCTTTCCTTAGTTTAGTCCAGTTGTTCTTTGTTATATTCCATTGTACACTCCCAAATAATCCCTCTCTCTCCTTGATGTTTACTCCCTTCATTACCTGCAGGCGGTTAGGCTGTTTTCATGTTCCCATTAACTTGCTACTTAATCCATGTGTACACACACACATTATATACATCCCTTATTCAGATTTTACTCAGACTTTACTCAGTCAACATTTG
>NW_020669245.1:0-2367 GCF_002925995.2 Terrapene triunguis | reverse complement strand
ATACTGTCACAGAGAGTGAAACTTAGAAGTGAATTAAGTGATCACCAGAGAGCCACTGAATGTTGGCCAGGTGACAGAGTGCTAACACTGGAGGGGAGAGCAGGGAAGAGAGGTACATGAGGTCAAAGTAGAACCATGGACTAAGTCTATTATTTATATTGTAGGAATGCCTAGATGCCCCATTCAGTGTCTAGGGCACCATTGTGCTAAACACACAATGAACCATCCCTCCCCCCCGCCCTCCAAAGAGGTTACATTTTAAAATCCATTAAGAATTTTATTAACCAGATGGCCAAATTTGCAATGGATTTTGAATGAGATAGGAAAGAGATGGATGATAATGAGATATGCTCCAACTTCCACAGTTCCCGGTATCTGGATTTCCTTTGTTTACGACACAAACTTCTATATCATGCTACCACATCTCCCTCCCACTGTCCCAAGATGCCTGCATCTACTGAAATAAGCAAATCATTCAAGTTTAGTTAATATACCCCTTGTGAACCAGGATTAGATGGATCATGAAGTTCCACAATATTAAAACCGCTAATGTCTAAAAACTCCATTACATTTCAGGGTTTCTACCATGATATTCAGGGAAATAAACCTTGGTTAATCATGCTTCCTCGGCAAGCTTCTGCCAGTTGATCTACAGAAATTTAGGGTGTCCATGAATACTGTACACTTTAACCAAACCATTTGCTGTACTTGATAATGAAACCTACACAGCTGCAGTCTCAAGGATGGGATAGCCCCAATATTATTTAGAATGGAAAGATGCCTCAATGTTTGTTAGAGAGAGAGAGAGAGAATGCCTTGCCTTGACTATAGCCATCTTTCATTTTCAGAAGCAAATGAATTCTGAGGGAATTAATGTAAATGACAAATTTCAGTTTGTCGTTTACCAGATCTGTGGACAGCAAAAGGAAGTTAGTATGGCATACACAGTAATTCATGAGTTGTGATCAGCTAGAGACACTACAAAGCATCATTCAGTCTACTGTATATACAGGACTGTTAAACAAGAAAAGATTTTAATAGGAGGAATAAAACACCAGTAACACATACTATTAAACCAATTGTTTCTTACATGTATTGTAGGTAGGATCTGACAATGGTTCTGTTGAATAAGAACACCCTTTCTCAAATCTTTGGATTCAAACTTTTTGAGGTTCTGAAGTTTTCATATAAATTTATATATCTCCTTTTCTGTCTGGAACCACAAGCACAAGGCAGGAAAGGATGTTCTCATGGTATTTCTGGTCAGACTGTAGGGCCAGAAACCTTCCCAAAGACCCATTATCATTATTATTTATGTATATTGTGGTAGCACCTGGAAAACCAAGATCATATTGTGCAAGGTACTGTACAAACACAGACTGTCATTGTGCCAGAGACCTCACAATCTACATTTTCCAGCCCGCTTTGCAGATGGACGAGCTGGGGGCAACTTTGGGGATAACCTCTGAACTGTGGGAATGGTTAACCAAACCCCCGAGTGGGTGGCGCTCTCCTGTTTCTGTAAACACAGGTGGTCTCCCACTAGGTGAGAACGAGGCATCTCAGCTGGGGACCGGGCTTTCGGCAAGGCAGAGCTGTTCGCGGGCTCTCCCCACACAGGGACACAGCGCAGCGGCTGGACAGGCGGGTTCGCACCGCTCTGCGCTTACGGACTCGAGCTGCCCCATAAGGACCCTCCCGAGCCCCGCAGAGAAGCCGGGTCCCCGTGCCCGACGCCTCGCTGGGCTCGCCACGTGCGGGCAGGTGTCCCCGCGGGGCTGGCGTCGCCCGGGGGCGGGCGCTGCGGGTAGGACGCCGCGCTCCCGGGCACTGGCAGGGCGCCCCCCCTCCTCCCCCGCACCCCATTGTTAAAGCCCTCTCGGCCGCTTCCGCCCGCGCTTCGGCTCTGCTCGCCGCCGCCCGGCCCGGGGCGCTCGGGAAACTTCGGAGCAGCCGCTCAGCTCCTTCCGGGAGTGGGGCAGTGCGAGCCGCCGCGACTCACCTGGAGCCGGGGCAGGCAGCGCCACGGCCCCTTTCCCTGCAGCGGCGAGGTAGGTGAGCAGCCCCGTCCGGGAGCGGGGCGGCGCGGTAGGCGCTGCTGCAGCCGGGGTGGTGCGGGGACGGGGCTGCGCGGCGGAGCCTCCCCTGGCGGGGTGGCCCCCCTGCAGCGGGTAACGCAGAGCCCCCGCCGGTGGGCCCGGGACTAGCCCGGTAGTTACTCCCCCTCCCCACCCCAGAGCAGGCTGGGGGGCGCTCGCTGCTCTGGCCCTGCCGGGGTAGGGGGGCGCGGGAGCAGCCGGAGCGTGGAGCGGGGTGACTTGCTGGGGGGGGGGCTTCCCATGGTGGGGGTAACGGGGGGATTGTTGG
>NW_020669244.1:0-1248 GCF_002925995.2 Terrapene triunguis | reverse complement strand
GTCTTTAAATGCACTGTAGCCTTCTCAATGCTTGTCCTAAAAGTCACTTGCAAAGGGCTTTTAAAACTTTGGGCTTGTACCATTTGTGATTCTTGACAACTGTACAAAGAGGGGAGGAAAGGTTTTCTTCTTCTACTTTCTAACTGTTTTCTTACCTTACCAGTATTCGGAATGATAGGTCTGATTCACCTGGTCTTGTTGGAGGACTTGTTGGGGGATGCAGCAGGTCTATATTGTTAGATCTCCCACCATAATTGAAGGAGGGTACTGAATCTTTAGCAAATGCTTTCTTTCCCCAGAAATGTTAATTGAAATCATTGAAGTTAGAGGGTCTTCAAACTCTAAGAGTCAAGGTCTACACACCACTTTTGTACCATGTTGGCTAGGGATGTGTTTTTTTGTTTTTTTACCAGTGTAGTTATATCGAGACAATCCCTTGTGTAGACTCAGTTATACCAGTATAAAGATGCCTTTTACAGATATATATTCCCCCCCTGCCCATATAGGAATAAGATATACAGGTATAACTGTATCCACTCCAGGCGCATTGTACCACTTATACCAGTATGGTTAAAACAGTACAACTTTTGCATGTTGACATGGCCAACACCTTGATTCAAATCTCCCCCCCTCTCAGGCCCAGATCCTGCAATTAATTATGTGCAGGCACAGCCCTGCACCCATTTCAAGCTCCATAGTGAGTTGCACGTGTCTCTCAATCTCTGGGCTCACAAAATGTCATCATAGGGTCTTCCATGCTAGAGAGGACCTGCATTTTTAATGGAAAAAAGCAAGTAGGGAAACTCTCCCTCCCAGTGACAGGTTTTTTAGGAATAAATAAATAAAATTTTTAGACCTTCATTAAACATCATAGAAAAGCAAAAAGGACCTTAAAAGCAGGGGTCACCTTTAAAAACTCAGGACCTAAGATTTATGGGGAACTTACATAATTCTTAGCACACAGTCTCAAAGGCAGAAGTTCCTTTCACGTATATTAAATTAAAATAAAGTGCCCCTTCTGAGAAGCCAGGCAACATCAGATTGATGCCACCTTGGTGTGTGTTTGTACTTGATTGACACCTGCCTGGGAGTTTGTGACTGATAACCTCAACCTTAAAGGGTTTTTTTCTCTGTTGGGTGAGAATTGAGACAGAAAAATACAGAGCTAGGGACAGTTGATGTGAAAGGAGTAATATAGTCAGTGGCTTGAACTATGATTACTTTGATGGGAGGGTCTGAAAGTGGGGC
>NW_020669243.1:0-1800 GCF_002925995.2 Terrapene triunguis | reverse complement strand
TCCATGTTGACTGTTCCTGATCACCTTCCTCTCCTCCAAGTGCTTCAAAGCGGACCTGAGAAGAGATCAGCTCAGACTCCTATAAGGAGTAACAGGAAGCCGCCCAGGAGGGATTCCCAGGGATATTAGAGTGGAGTAGAGAGGCTGCTGGGGAGCGAGTAGTCTCCAGTAGAGAAGTCTGGAGCATAGGGAGTGAGGCTACAGGCAGGAAAGGCCTGGGAGTGACATAATAAGGCCAGGCCAAATAAAGGTGTAGACAGAGGGACTTGAGAATTTTATCCTGGATGTTTGTTAATTCAATAGACCAGAGCCTGAGAAGGGCTGTGAATGGACAAAAGGGTTAGTGGGCTCTTGAAGAAGCCCCTAGAAGGGAGAAACTGAGGCAGGAGGATGCAGGCAGGGCCACCCCTGGATACAAGAGGGCACATGGGAGGCAGCTTGCCCTACAACTGTCGCCCTCCCTTTGCATGTCTTCTGCCTGTGATCTGTGTGTGCTTTTGCTTTTGGTCTCTTAAGCTGTGCTCATGTTGCAGCCCTGGAGACAGCAGGTATAGGTGTTGTAATTCAAGTCTCCTCTGTGAGTCTGTGGGAAGGAGAGTTTCTTTTAACACTGCATTAGCAGGGTAGGTGATCATGGGTTCAATCCTGCAAAGTCTGGAGCTCCTCCCATCTCCCTTGCCCTCAACAGGAACTGTGGGCACTCAGCACTTCTTGGAAGGCTCACCGGCTTGTCTGATAATGGCATGCTGTTCCTAGCACTAAACCCTGGCTACTGTGGGGGAGAATGTCCTTCGTAGAGCTCTTCCCATAGCTATCACCCTGCCAATGAGCTCTTTAAAGTGGGAGCTGGCAGAGCTGGTCTGCCGTATGATGGAATGTGCGAACTCCTGTTGTAGCCTGGAGAAATTTCCAGGGGAGTTAAGGTAGGCAGAATTCAACGCTCATTCTGGAACCTGGCTAAGACACTACGGCTAATGCCCATTCTCATATAAAAAGTACCCTGGGATTGTTAATGGCCACACGTGGACAGGATGCTGTTTTGTATCTCATCTAAAACATGGTTCACTTTGACTGAGGTCAGAATTTGGCCCTTAGCTATCAAACCGCGGCTGTTGTCTATATATGCATTATTCCTGGAAACCCTGCATGCCCTGATAATTGCCTTTTTCTATAGGAAATGGTCCTCAGCAAGGTTCTCATGTTAAAGGTTTTTCTGATGTCCAAGGGCCTCAAATCTATGCTGTTCTGGAAAGTGACTGTAAAAACTTGGCCAGCCCTAAAAGGATCATTACAAATCCAGGCAGTCACCAAATTTTAGTGGCACTGGTTTTCCTATCTTACTCACTTGTGACTTTTTCCTGTAGGGTGACCAGATGTCCCATTTTTGGGGACTTTTTCTTATATAGGCACCTATTACCTCCCACCCCACGTCTCGTTTTTTTCACAGTTGCTACCTGGTAACCCTATGTAATTGTGATTGAAACAATAGCTGCGGAGGGGACTGTGTCTTGCTAGTAGTGGCTTAAACTTGCTTTCAGGAGAACAGTGACAGCAGAGGGGCTGACGTGTAACTGTTTTGTTGGCAGTGTAGTGTACACCCTATTTTGACTGCAGTGGAGCTATTATTGATCTGTGGAACTATACTGTATGCCTGTTAAACACAGATGAGGGCTTGATACTGGGTTAGACACAAAGACAGTCTTGGCTCCCAAAGAGCTCACAGTCTAAAGGCCTGATCCTGCCACCCTTACTAGCATGCATAATCCTTTATTAGGCCTGTAAGGATTATTCAGGCCAATA
>NW_020669242.1:0-1030 GCF_002925995.2 Terrapene triunguis | reverse complement strand
AAGCAGATACAGTCATCCACAGCTCATATTCCCTCTCATAGGTGCTGTCTCCATGGGTACTCTGTTAAGGGGCTTATTCCTTCACCCGCTCACTCCCCTGGTCCTTCTCGCATGAACAGAGAGCAACAATACCTGAAGTCCAAAAGGTGCAAACAATTTGATGTTTATTGGGGTGAACTTCCAACAAGCATGATTCCAGTTTCCTTCCTCAGTGTCCCCCTTCCCAGCTCTGACACCAGAGTCTTGCCTGTGTCCCTGTTCCCATTCCCTGTTCCCATCCCCCACCTTAGCGAAACATGATTCCAATTCCCCCACCCCCATTCCCTGTTCCCATTCCCCCCTTACTTCCTGATTGACTGCAGACTATATAGTAAAACTTGAGTTCTGCTTAGCTATACCTTAATCAATCATTTTACTGAAATTTAACTAACCAATCCTAACATACTGTAACATGGTTATTTAACCAATTATATCCACCACCTTAATTGGTTTACACCCAACAAAATTAATTATACAGTAGACAGAAACAATCACAGAACCAGACAGAGATTATACAGACAAACAATAAGGAAGTGGAGACTACAGTGATAGAACAATACAGACATGAGGATTTCACATCCCAGCTATTGATAAGTGAGTTCTTGCCAGACAGGGTGCTATCAAACTAAGTTTCCTTTTACATCTTCTCGGCTCTTCCCTTTCTCTGGAGGTGATAGGAATATCAGGACAGGATTGTAGTCCTAACAGCCCAATAGCACCTTATTTCAATGTGACTAGTTTGGAATGTGAGGATGTGACCATACACTTCCCAGTTTATGGCTGGCCTCTGCTGCTTAGCCGAAGGCCTTAGCCCAAGAACCAGGCCTCAGACTGTTACGGTAAGAGAAGGCCCTTACACAGACAGACAGTGATTTTGATTCTCTCTTTTATACCTCTATAACTATCTAAGTGATAAGAATACACCTAAATTCTTAAAGTATAGACCTTTACAGACAGGCCTGAATATCTATATCCTAACATACTCCAGGGC
>NW_020669241.1:0-1949 GCF_002925995.2 Terrapene triunguis | reverse complement strand
CAGGGGATGGATCACTTGATGATTACCTGTTCTGTTCATTCCCTCTGAGGCACCTGGCATTGGCCACTGTCAGAAGACAGGACAGTGGGCTAGATGGACCTTTGGTCTGACCCAGTATGGCCGTTCTTATGTTCTATGTTCCCCTGTTACTGAGCCACCCTCTCCCTGTTGCAGAAACAGACAGAAGCCGAGAGGCAGAAGATTGTCTGGGAGTGGCAGGAGCTGCGAGGGTTTCTGGAGGAAAAGGAGCAGCGGCTGCTGTCCCGGCTGGAAGAACTAGAGAGAGCCATTGTCCAGAGAAGGGATGAGGGCATCTGCAGCCTGTCCCGGGAGATTTCCCTGCTCAGTGAGAGGAGAGGAGAGAAGGGGTAGCAGCCACTGAGCCAACCCCTGCAGGTCAGGCTGTCATTACAATGACCATACACAGCGTTTCTATAGGCGCTTCTGAGCCCTAGACCCCAAAGCACTTTACAAAGTGGGGTCAGGGGCATTATCCCTATGGGGCAAATGGGGAAAGTGAGGCAGAGGGAGGGGCAGAGCCCTGGCCAAGGTCACACAGTGAGTCTGGCAGTGGCTCCAGGGATGGGTCCTGGGAGTCCTGGATGCTGCAAACCCAAGACCTTCTCTCCTGGAAATGTCTGTCTGCATTTGCACTTGGAGGGTGAAATCCCCTCCCCCCCCATGCTGAAGTCCAGAGCCAGGCCTAAGGCCCCACTCACACCAGGTTAATGGGTTTAGTGGGGCCAGGGGCCTTCTGGGTCTCTCAGCACTGGTGGGAATTTGACTCTCAATGCAGAGAAATATCTTCTGCCTGCAAAGTGCCCGGGGAGAAGATTCCCGCAGTGGCGACCTGCTAGCAGGGATTACTGGGGCTGCGTAGGGGAAAGTCCCTGGTAGGGGGTGGCAGCTGCTTTGGGAATGTAAACCTGAGATTCCCCTACTGCCCAAGGCTTCAATGGTGACTTCTCTGCAGAACAGGAGACCGCCCCACCCAGGGACACTCCCACTGACGGCCTCCTCTTTCTCTCCCTCTTTAGGGTGCTGGGAGCACTGGGGACAGGTAAGTCCTGGGCTCCATTTCCCTCCCCCTCATGGGCTGTTAGGTTTGATAACTGCACTGAATAGGAAGCTGCCCCCTGCCCTTGGAGCGTGTGATTCTGTCTCCCCTAGTGGCTGACTCAGGTAGGAGAAGAGCCATTACTGTCTGATCGCTAATGAGGTCACAGCAGGGCTGCTAGACATAGGGCCGATGGGACAGACCTGGCCTGTCTCCTGGACTGATGTGGCCGCATCACGTATTCAGAGGGTGCAGAATCTCAGCTTTCACATTTTTTAAGGTGAGTTGCTGGCCCTCAGCACCTCCCCAGTGTAAACGGAGACAGTGTTGCCTTACTGGGGCTGGTAGCAACCTGAAGCCGTAGCTTTGAGAGCGTAAACTCTCCTGTCCCCTGTTAATGTCATCGGAGTGTCAGCTGAAATGACGACACTTTGCTGTCAACATTAAACGTTCTGTGGCTGATCACTTGAGCAGGTGGAACGGGGAGGGGGAGGGAATGAAGCCTTTGCAGGGTGGGAATAGGGGGTTTCTGTGGGGAGGGAAGAACGGAGGAGAGAGACAAGGAAGCAAGAGCGAAATAGAGAAAGGAGGGTGGGAAAGGAATGGAAACACAGGGAAGAACAAGCATGGGCCCTACAGGGGTGTCCGGGAGGGGGCTGTTTTCTTCCTGAGTGACACTGAGTGTGACAGACAAAGACTTGGCAAAATAATAAGAACTAAAATTTTATTTCAGATACGAAGGGCAGATTCTCCCCTTGTTCTTTGTATGTGGGTGTCCCATGGAGAGCAGTGGGTGTTCTTCTGTGAATGGAGCAGGGCACAGAGTCCTAAACTGATGCCCTGGCCCACTGACCATAATGGACGGTGCAATATGGCCCTCTCTGCCAAATGA
>NW_020669240.1:0-1987 GCF_002925995.2 Terrapene triunguis | reverse complement strand
CTTAATATGACAGAGAACGCCAGTCACTAGGAATAAGTCTTTGTTGTGGGGAATATTGCTACAAATCATAGGCATGGCATGAGTGTAAAGTGAATGCTGGGGGTATATCATTCCCCAAATGATAATCCTGATGTCAAGTCAAAGGGTGGGTGATTAGGTTCCTGATGCAACACCCTACATTTCTAACACCTGGGAAGTCAGCATTTTGTTGGATGTAAAAGAATTTGGAAAGTATCCACACATCTTGGTAGATCTTCAGCTGGTCTGAATCAGTGTAGCTCCACTGAAGCCAGTGGAACTAATTCTATTTACACCAGCTGAGGATAGGGCTCATCATCTTTAAGGCACCTGAGTGATGCACATTCAAAAGCATTTTTGCTTTGGGGATTAACTAATCCAGCATGAGTCCTTAGTTGGAAACTGCATTGGAGGACTATATTTATTCTGGCTCTAGTCTGAGGCTGGTAATCACACCAAATTGCTTTGTTGTTGTCCTAATTTGGGATTCTGGGGATAGATGCTAAATTAGTAGTTGCTCTGAGTTGCAGCTGATGAAGGGGGGAAAATACCTGCTCTCCTCCCCAAAGCAACCTATGAATAACCTATTTCATGGCTGGAGCCTGTAATCTTTTCTTTTATTCCTGAGATCAGGTATAAGGTCTTGATGTTTATCAAATCAGTAGGTTATACGTCTAAGGAACATACTGCTGGGTGAATCATGCCTGTGCCCCAGTGTATTCCCTTATTATGTGTGCCCTATCACATTTAGAATTATCAGTTAGTTCATCGGGTAATAAATTAAAACACTTTGTTAGTGTTCTGCATGTGAATAGGGGCCCATGAAATAGCTCATTATAAATGCCTGATACTGGAGGCTTAAATCATTATCATATAAACTGCCTCATTTTTAACATATTAAAATGAAACATATTTGCTTAGATAAAGTACTTCATATAAACTAAACCAGGAGGAATTTCAGAATAGGACATAGGGGAATAATATTGTATCTCTAAATGCCCATCCTATTTATGAGTGTACTTCAAACTGAGTCTATCAAAATGATCAATATCAAGACCTTTACCCAATAAGAACAAAATAATTAAGTAAACTCAAATTATAACTTTCTAAAATGTTAATGGCACTTTTTAGTCAATACAAACTTTCTTGCAAACCATAAAAGTTAATATTTAAAAACAAATAGGCAGGGGTAAGCACAGCAGCATAAGAGTTGCTGTTATTGAATGTACTTGATTTCATAAGTGGAAAATAAAACTCCCTTTGATTTCAGTAGAAGCCAGATCAAGCCCTAAAGGAATATTAGTAATTGGGTATTCATCATACAAGCTCCTGAGCATCCTCAAATCAATGGGGGTTGAGGACATGGGAGGTGCCCATCTACTGTCAGTGTGAATGTTATTGGCCAGGGGAAAATTATGTCACACAGCAACTCACAGGCTGAGGACTAAAATCCTGAATATTTCAGCAGTTTAACAAAGAAAGGATTTGCAAAGCAAGTGGAAAGGCCCTGTAACGGGAGTGGTAGTGTGATGGGCCTTAATTTCCATCACCTGCAAGGCTAGCAAATGCACTCAATTAGTCATGCTTTGCACCTGGGGAGGTGAATAGTTAATTGGCTCCTGGCCAGAGCTAAACCATAATAAGTAGATTGAAGGCACTCTCTTAATGGAGAGATTGCAGAGGAGACAGGTGTCTCTCTGGCAGAGCTAGGGCCTAATGGGAGGATCAAGGGAGAAGCATGCTGCTGGGGCAGGGTAGGGTCCTACAGGGAAAGCTCTGAGATAGGGTTTGTGAGTAAAGAGGGAAGCATTCAGTAACCCTCTGGGGCAGAATAATTATTCTGGTTCATTTGTATTTGTTTGTGATACCCCAAAAAGGGTTTAAATTTTGTGTGTTGGCTTGGGGTGGAGCCATAGAAGGCTTGGCACCAAAGGCAGACAGCCAGTAGCAGGCACTGGATACTAGCGAT
>NW_020669239.1:0-2975 GCF_002925995.2 Terrapene triunguis | reverse complement strand
AGGGACTCTCACCTGGGATGTGGGTGATTTGGAGCAGGGACTTGAAGCCAAGTGAGTGCCCCAAATCCCAGGCTGTTGGCTATTCTGGGGTGAGGCTCTCTCAGTCTTGCATGTTGGAACTATTCCACGGTGTACAAATCACTAAATATTCATTGGGCCAGAGAGAGAAAGTGGAAGACTGACTCTGGTGGTTTGGGCACTCATGTGGGATGGGGGAGAGTCAGGTTCCAGTCCCTGCTCCAATAAATAGTTAATTATTTACACAAATGGAAAGAGATAGTGAGAGCTGCAACCCTCCCTCCCCCAACAGGCTGGTGTTTAAAGCTCTCACCTGGGATGTGGGAGATCTGGGTTCAAGAGTCTCACATCCCAGCCGAGTGCTCTATCCAATGGGCTACTGGGTATTCTGGGACACACACACCTGGCTACCTTTTGTGCAGGCTCGAAGCCATAGGCATGCACTGAGAGGATCAGGCTCCACTGGCGAGACAGATGGAGGAACATGTAGTTTGAGAATCTTGTTTCAGGGCTCCCAGGGCTTTGGCTTGAGCTAGGGCTCTGAGCAGCTCATTAGCTGTGGGGTGGTGCCAGGACCTAGGCATGAGCAAAGGCAACTACCAGCAGAAACGTAGGTGCCTAGGAAACTTAAGCACCTACTGGGTTAGGCAGCAGCTGAGCAGTGCTTTTAACGTCAGGAGCACCTAAATGTTGCACTTAGGTGGCTAAAAACGTAGTTAGGCCCTAAGCCCCTTTGTGAACTTGGCTTTTCTTCTCTGTACCTTAGCTCCCTGTCTGTAAAATAGGGATAACAATACTGCCTTTCTCCCATATGTCTATTTAAGTGCATCAGATCAGAGACTCTCCCTCACTGCGTTCATCCAGCAGCAGCACAATGGGGCCTGAGCTTGGGTGGGCCTCTAGGCGCTACGTTAATAACAACCACCTTGTCCTACACAACTAAGTTAAACAGGTTGGCAGCCAAGGTGCCCTCTTTTCATGGTCTTCCAGCACCCCGCTACCTGCCTCTTGGATGGCGCAGGGAATGCTTGTGTGCTGTGTCCAGGTAAGGCAGCCTGCGGCCATGGAACCCAGCAAAATGGGGGTGACTTCCTGCCAGAAACATTTCCTGATCTCCCCAGACAGGGGCACCCCCACGACCCAGCTCCCCCCCAGCAGAAATCCTGCTTGGTCACATCTCCAGGCAGCCTCCCTGCCAATTCTGGCCCTGGTCAGTGGATTAAGGAGGCAGGTGGAATGCAGTGTGGACAGGAGCACGGGTCCTAGAAATCAGGGTGGGCCAGGCAGGAGTGGGGCTGGGATGGCTGTGGGGAGCCACTCCTCAGTGAAGAAGAGAGAGGCAGAGGAGTTTTAGGGATCACCTTCTTTCCCTTATTGCGATAGAGCCTCTTTCTGTGATTCTTCACTGTTACATGAGAAGAAGGAGGCGTTTGTTAGGAAACGTCTGGCAAGGCTGGGCACAGACCAGGGTGGAGATCAGGGCACCCGTCTCAGGGGCAAGGGGAGGGGGAAGGGAGGCTGAGTGTTTGGGTCACCCTTCCCCTTGCTGTGGGAGGAGACCCCTGCACCTGAAATGACAGCAGCTGGCCCGGCCTCCGCGTTGGCTTTCCCTTCATCCTTGGACTCGTAGATGACATTTATGTCAGATGGAGTGCCCTTCACTTTCCTCTGCTCCACAGGCATGGGGGTCTGCAGGTAAGAGAACCCACCGGCAGGAGAGAGTCTCACCTCAAGAGATCAAAAATCATGCATCAGACCCTCAAGAATCATAAAATTGGCCGAAGAAATCATGTTTTCTTAAAAAAAAAATCATGTTTTTTAGTCTGTTTCTTTTCCTTTGCCAATGTATGTGAGAATTTCAGGTTGAAAAGTCAACCTTTAATGCACTCAGAAATGCACACTTCTCTTTGGCTGATCAGATGGAGATCCCACTTAGCTTCCCGCACCCCTAAAATAGGGGAACTGCCATCCATTTCCTATTACTGTCTTCACCCGGCACCAACACTCAAGGATCTCAATCTATTTAGCTTAACCAGGAGAAAGTTAAGGGGTGACTTGATCACAGTCTATAAAGTACCTCCACAGGGAACAAGTATTTAATAATGGGCTCTTCAATCGAGCAGATAAAGGCATAACATGATCCGATGGTTGGATGTTGAAGCTAGACAAATTCAGACTGGAAATAAGGGGTAAACTTTTAACAGTGAGAGTAATTAACCACTGGAATAATTTATCAAGAGTCGTGGTGGATTCTCCATCACTGATGATTTTTAAATCAAGATTGGATGTTTGTTTCAAATATCTGCTCTAGGAATTATTGTAGGGCAGTTCTGGGGCCTGTGCTCTACAGGGGTCAGACTAGACGATCACAATGGTCCTTTCTGGCCTTGTAATCTATTAATCTAATGTACCACCCACTGTCCCAGGGCTTCTCCTCTGACAGGGTCTCAGTACCACCACGTTCTCAACTTCCCGCTCCCCTGCCTCTTGCTGCCCCGGAACCCTCTCTCTGCTCCAGGACCATACAAGAAGGCAGGGCTGGTCTGCGTCCTCAGCCCCAAGGCTCCTGCACAGCTCTGCCCATGTACCCAGCCGTGACATTTGTGAGATCCAGCCTCTTGCACCATCGCGGCAGTTCCTGCTGCAAGCGCCCAAATCCCTTGACTTGCGATCCATCCATGAGAACTGGCGACACTGCAACACGGCCTTACCCTGGCTGCTCGGAGGGGACTCCCCTACCCCACAATCACCCCACGCTGGGGTAACTGTCGTCTGATTTCTCCATCTTCCACCCCATCTCTGTCCTTTGCACCTCCTCAGCTTCCGTCCCACCCCCCAACCCTCGTATCCCCCCTCAGCCTCCCTCCTAACCCCACATCTCCTTCCCCCCTCAGCCTCCCTCCTACCCCACACCTCTTTCCCCCCTCAGCCACCCTCCTACCCCCACATCCCCTGCC
>NW_020669238.1:0-2521 GCF_002925995.2 Terrapene triunguis | reverse complement strand
AATGCTTGCAGACTATTGCTGGACAGTGACAAGAGATGCTCCATTTAGTGAATACAAGAGACAAGCCAAGAAGCGCCGAGTAGACACTGAATAGGACTAAACTATGTACAGAATAGTTTTTTGCCTTTTGTTTCATAATCAATTTTATTTATATAACCCTTTTGCTGATTTTTAAAGTGTTACATAAACAGGACAGGTGAAATATTATCATGTAAAGCAACCATAAACACATGAAAAGACCTAGGTTTACAATTTATGATGAAAACTCTACTATCTACACAATATACATAGACATAAAATGTAAAAACTTAAATATATTAGAAACAGTAGCCAGTTGTTTTAATTGTCATATTTGAATTCAGCACATCAAAATACATAATAAATAGCACATTTTATCTCTGAAGCAGACGACTTCTCAAAAATTGTAGACCAGTGTTATCATTCCATTGCTGGATTCTCTTTCTGACCATTGCCTTGTCTCCTTCAGTATTGCTCACCTGCCCCCTCTTCCTTACCTGGCTACTCAGTCCTTCCTTGGCTTCCAATCCATTGACATCCACAACTACTTCTCCACACTAAATCTATCCTCCCTTTGGAACTGTTGTCTTGCTGCACACTTTTCATCACCCTTGACTCCTTTGATTTTTTTTTCTTCCATTGCAAGGTCTGTCCAGCTAACCTCCAGCCCTGACTCACCACCTCAATCAGCTTCTTATTTTATTAAACATAATCATTTCACTGTTATCTTGCCCTGCCTCTCCCTGTTTGTTTTCTGTACCCACCTGTTCTCTCCATTCATGCACTAAGATTACAAGCTCTTTGGGGCAGGGACTGTCTTTTTTAATTACAGGTGTGTACAGTAACTAGCACAATGGGGGCTTGATTCCTGACAGGGACATCTAGGCACTACTGAGCCTGATTATCAGTTGGGGACTTGTGAGAAGCAGCTCCTGTGTTGGATGGACAGTGGATGGAGAAAAAGAAATTGAAACTGCTTGCCTAACCCTTATGCTTGAGACCACACAGTCAGCTGGAGGTGGGGTGGAGAAGAGGGAGGAATTACTGGGGTAGGAGCTTGATTGGCATGTCTAGACAGCCAATCCCACACCCAGAATAGCCTGCACATGGCTGGAACCATCCTGATTCCAGACATATTCCCAAAGGGCAAACCTTCACAGTTCTTGGGAGGGTGTAGTAGAGTTGTATTCCAGCAGCTGAAGAAGACCCCTTCCCTTCCCCCTCTTCTTTCACCTCCTCCAAGTTGTTCTCTAGAGGGTAGGATAAGTAAAAACCTCAATTTTATTTCTCAGCAAACAGAGCTCAGTTAATTTGAAGCTCCTGACTTCACAGGGAGTGTCCCCTCTCAGCTATCTCTCCCCATTCATCTCAGCTATCATAGGCATCTGACCGAAAGAGAAGCCAGTCCGACATTCAAGTTGTTGCCAGCAACAAGCTAAAGCCTGCAGGTAGTCAACAGAGCCAGCCTATCTAAATCTGGCTGAAGGAGAGGAGAGAAGGAGCCCCCAAACTACACTAATGAGGAGGAGATACCTGACTGCCAGCTTCCCCTGTTTGGTCTCCTTTGCACTAGAAGTCAAGGGGAGGCCAGGGTTTGAGCAACCAGAGATTTACTCAGCACCAGAGTGTGATCTGTCTGCCTTGCAGTGGGACATCACAATTGTGAGTACTGTCTATAATACACTTGGGTAGCTAGGAAAGGGTTGCAGGATGAACTAAGCCCTGGTCTGGGTGTGCACAGACAAGTGAAGACTCCCACAGAGTTTACAGTATGTGTCAGCACCATCATGTGTCCAAGTAATGGTTAAGCTTGCAACCTTTATTTCAATGGTTCTCAAACTTTTACACTGGTGATCCCTTTCACATAGCAAGCCTCTGAGTGCGACCCCCCCCCCCCCGTAAATTAAAAACACTTTTGAATATATTTAACACCATTATAAATGCTGGAGGCAAAGCACTGTTTGGGGTGGAGGCTGATAGCTCATGACCCCCTGAGGGTTCCCGACTCCCAGTTTGAGAACCCTTGCTTTATTTGATTGTTCAGTTAGCGTTATAGAGCTCAGCCCATGGAGCTGTGTGCATATGCCTACCCTCCCTTAACAATTATGAATGACTGGTTTGCTCTGTGGAGCCTGAAAGTTTGTCTTGTTCAGCAACAGAAGTTGTCTAATAAAAGAAAGTACTTCACCTGCCTTGTCTCTATGCTATAAATCAACATTTAGATTTGCTATGATGTCAGTGAAAGGCAGGTTGTGACGGTTTTATTTTTATTTTATTGCAAGGGGAGCTTTGTTTCCCTTACACTGAGCTTAGGTACAAGAATTTGGTTTTAGTGTCAATCCTCCAAACTTTACTGCCTGAATGGAGAACAAATCTAGCTACTGCAATCGCACCAAAACCATCCAGGCCCTGATATGACCATGAAGACCAGGATCTGATATCCGACTCCTCCTGTCCTTTTGAGTTCAATGAAATATATAATTAGAACAAATTTTGAGTTTGG
>NW_020669237.1:0-1076 GCF_002925995.2 Terrapene triunguis | reverse complement strand
CAACTTCCCAGACATCATCCATGTCCAGAAAGGTAACATCCCTGAGTTTATCTTTAACATGCCATTCAATCTCTATCTCTCTGTGATCAGATGTAGGAACCAGGAACTCCTGAGTGCTAATCCTAGCTCAGTCCGTGTCAGTGGTTTTCAGTTAAAGCCTGCTGCATTTACTCAGGCAGAACTGCCACTGAGCTTAAATGCAATCATACAAAAGTTTCATTCCATGCCACTTTAGTGGGAATTCTGACCGGCTAAAAGCCACAGGTCTGGGCCCTAAGCCAGTCGTCTTCATCTATAAAATGGGAATTAATACCTGCCTATGGTACAGATATGTTGAAGATCATTGAGTTTGTTTATAAAACATCCTGCAAATTAAGTGCTGTAAAAGCATCTATTAGTATAATTAATATCTTAAAACAGTTTAACTGATTTTTAAAGATTTAATCTGAAGTTACCTGAGAACATAATACAGTTATAATTCCTTCATCCCAACCTGTCAAGGCACTTTAAAAACAGTATTTACAAGAACCCATTTAGAAATATTCTCATTTTCAAATGGGCAAACTGAGCCACAGAGCAAGAATGACTTGCATGAGGTGTCACAGCATAACCTTGTATTATGTGCACTTTACGGTGCAAGGTTTTGAATTAGATATTGAAAGCAGCTGATGTCTTGTCTGTTATGGCTGGACACTTAAGCCTGGTCTACACCTAAAACTCTAGGGCAACTTAGTTACATCACTCAGAGGTGTGAAAAATTCATACACCTCCCCCATTTCCTCTCCTCTCCCCCAGCTGTATAGACAGCACTGTCAATCTAGCTACTGCCTCTTGAGGGGTGGATTTACTACAGTGATGGAAAAACCCCTTTGATGGCTGTAGTAGATGTCTAAACTACGATGTTGCTGTAGCTCTGGGGTTGTAGCACTTGTAGTGTAGACATAGCCTAAGGATCTACTTCGGTGAGTGTAATAGTTTGCTGCAGTGTTCTTAGTTAAAATTTCATATTCTTCCTCTTGCTGTCTCAGCGGGTTCTTCTGTTCACTGTTGTCCTCGTAGCTACCACCTTCGCCCTG
>NW_020669236.1:0-1152 GCF_002925995.2 Terrapene triunguis | reverse complement strand
CACAAGAATGAGGGGTCAAAAAATGAAATGAATAGGCAGCAGGTTTATAACAAACAAAAGGAAGGATTTCTTCACCTAACGCACAGTCAACCTGTGGAACTTTTTGCCAGAGGATGTTGTGAACGCCAAGACTATAACAGGGTTCAAAAAAGAACTAGAAAAAATCATGGAGGATAGGTCCATCAATGGCTATTAGCCATGCGGGGCAGAGATGGTGTCCCTAGCCTTTGTTTGCCAGAAGCTGGGAATGGGTGACACGGGATAGATCACTTGGTGATTACTTTTCAGAGTAGCAGCCGTGTTAGTCTGTATCCGCAAAAAGAACAGGAGTACTTGTGGCACCTTAGAGACTAACAAATTTGTTAGTCTCTAAGGTGCCACAAGTACTCCTGTTCTTTTTGGTGATTACTTGTTCTGTTCATTCCCTCTGAAGCACCTGGTATTGGCCACTGTCAGATGACAGGATACTGGGCTAGATGGACCTTTGGTCTGACCCTGTATGGCCATTCTTATGTTCTTATGTTCAGTGTTAAATTCACAGATGGTACCAACTTAGGAAAGGTTGCATACACAAATAAGAACAGAGAAATAATACCAAGACTGTGACGCTGGCAAACCAAGTGCCAGCTCTTGCCAAGACTGCAAGCATTAGGTAAGAATGGACAGATTCATAGCTGGAGATCAGACTAGTTCACCTATATGTTAGTTTTGCTTAAAATGGGTATTAGTCTTATAAGAATGTACTTAGTGTTTAGACTCTACAAAATACCTGTAAATTGTTGCATGCATTAATCTCACTTGTAATGTCTGTATTCTGTGCTATAATATGTAAGTTTTGCTTTATAACTTTTAAAATGTTTGCTCTGAACTTGTGAGCCCACACACAAGAATCATCCCTTCCCCAAACAACCCTGAAAAATAATCAGACGGGCCATCAAGGAACATCGCAATACAAAGGATTGGTTAATGGCTCTATTGCACCTTGAAACCTCTACATGCAAGGAAGCTTGCTGTGGGCTTGGCGGCTGAATGAAGGAAATAAAACAAAGACACAAGAAAATTTCCCATCTTTTTGGCTGTTTGAACTCTGACAGAGCTAGAAACTCCAAACTGAAGCCAGAGATCCCCAGGGCTGCCCTGAAAGACAGTTTG
>NW_020669235.1:0-1659 GCF_002925995.2 Terrapene triunguis | reverse complement strand
CCCCCTCCCTCCCAGGCTCTCAAACCTGGGAGGGAGGAGGAGACTCCGAGTGGCCGCGGCACGGGCGCCGCTTCTCCCCCTCCCTCCTAGGCTCGAATGCCTGGGGGGATGAGGCAGGGAAGGGGCGGAGTTGAGGCGGGGCTGGGGGTGGGGTAATTAAAAAACGGGGGGGGAGGGCGGCCAAAATTGTTTTCGCTTTGGGTGGCAAAAATCCTAGAGCCGGCCCTGCACTTGCCACCCCACACTGGAACCCATATGGGGTATCAAACAATTGCTACCCATACTTTGTGGGGACCACATTCTAAAATAATAAATCTTTCCTGCTCCCCCCGTCTTCTGGCCTTCAAACAACCTTACCAAGTTCATCATCAGAATCAAGCTCCCCCACAGATCAGGACACATCAAAGTGGCACTAGACCCTGCCATAACAATAGCTGCAAACCCTGCAAGCATATCTCCACTGCTATACTGTTAAATACCCCGCCCCCAACACACCTTTCAAGATCCATGGATTCTACACATGCCTATCAACACAAGGTGTACCTCATCCAGTGCACTAAATGCCCCAATAACAACTATATGAGTGAAATGAGACAATTACTACACTCTCAAATGAACTCTCACAGAAAAATAAAGACATAAAACACCTACTGCCTGCACAAGATCTTCAAAAGACGGATGTGGGAGCTTAAATTCACAACTTTGGTAGACCCTAAAAAGCATGGTCTTAATAAAGATACTATATTTATGGCTTATTACAACAATCTGTAGCCCATTAAGCCCCCTCACCCCCTTTCTCTTTTTTTCTTTTTGTGCAGATCAGTTAATGGGCCACTTCACCTTGAATGGTCTCTTAAGAGTATGTGTTAACTAGTTATGCTATACAATCTGGTCTGCCTTGTATTTAGCTGTGACACTCTAAATACCTTTCCCAGACCTGAAGAAGAGCCCTGTGTGGCTCAGTCGTTTTCAACCTGTGGTCCATGGATCCCTGGGGGTCCGCAGACTATGTCTAAGATTTCCAAAACGGTCTGTACCTCCATTCAAAATCTTTTAGGGATCCACAAATGGAAAAAAAGGTTGAAAACCACTGGTGTGGCTCAATAGCTTGCTTCTTTCACGAACAGAAGTTGGTCCAATAAAAGATATTCCCTCACCCACTTTGTTTCTCCAATATCCTGGGACTAACACAGCTACAAAGAGCACTGCAAACATGATTTGGAGAGCTTATTCTGGAATTCAGCACTGACCTGTATTCTAAGGAGAATTTTGCATGAGCACTTCTGATTTTACATCTATATTAACAACAAGGGAGTGGGGAAAGAGCAGCTCACAGTCATAGACAGCTCAGATACAGGGCCAAATTGATCCTTCAAGTAACCCCACAGGCTTCACATTAAGTTACCCTAGGGATGAGTTTGGCTTAGGGTTTCAAGATCTCATTTAGAGGACACTGACGATGATCAGGAAGCGCCAGGAAGAAGCGGAAGATGAAATCACAGCATAATATAGAATTACAGCAGTTGAGGCCAGAACTGCAGCTCAATGCCTTTTGCACTACACTGAAGGAGCAAAGCGAGCAGCTGAGAACATTGTTGACCTTGTTTCACTACTAATGAGACGTGCAGAGATTCTGCAAATGCAGGAATTTAGCGGTTC
>NW_020669234.1:0-1135 GCF_002925995.2 Terrapene triunguis | reverse complement strand
TATTCAGCTTCCCGGGTTCATCAGTCATCTCCCTGGACTCCAGAGAGATGACTGATGAACCCAGGAAGCTGAGTAACACATACCGCCTACTCAGCCACCCTGGAACCAGCTTGGGGTCTGGGGAGGGGAGGCGTGGCATGGATGTGGCTGGCTCGGAGCACCTCCGGGCAGGTGCGGGGGAAGGGGTTTGGGGCTCCTCTGGCTGAGGTGGGGGGTGCTCGGGCCTCCTGGCCAGCCCAGGGCTCTTCCAGCTGGCAGGAAGGAGTGGCTCATGGATCCGGCTGCAGGGGGGCTCGGGGCTCTGGCCGCAGGGGTGAGGTTGCGGGCGGAAGGGGTGGAGCCGAGGGCTAGCCTCCCCAAGGGCGGCTCCACCAGCTGCCCATGGGTATATAACTCAATACACAGCCACTTCCTTGGGATCCTGTTTTAGGGTTTAAAAGGGTTGATGTTCTGCTGTGTTACTCTGATGATTTCACCCAACTGATGACACTTTATTCCAATATAGTATCATTGTTAACTCATTAATTGACTGATTTGACCATAACTGTATAACTGTATTGTTTAACCCTTAGTTAGCTGCGTAGTGTTTACAGTAATTTAGCCTTAGTGATGTGTGGTCTTGATTTGTTCATTTTAATAAACTGTATAAAAGGGACATTGGCTCATAGTTCTTTCAATTAGCAACATGGGCCGGGACCATAGAGAGCCTAGGTGGAGATCATCCGGTCCACCTTGGAATCAGCTCCCTTGAAATTAATCTTTTTGTTTCCCCAAGGGAACAGCTGAGGGGGCATCATTCTCAGATTGAGATGCTCAGAGCATCACGAGAGAAAATAAGCTTCCCCACCCAGGCTTTCAGAATTGAGGGGGGAAATGTGGGTGAGTGAGCAGGGGTCAGTGAGGTGGGGGTATTCCTCTAGGTGGGGGGTGGCTGGCTCTGCAGTCACTTTCATGGCCAGGCCCAGCCTGCACCTCCATCTAGCTTGCCCAGGGGTTGTGCCGTTGTCACAGAGTGTGGGGGGACACAAGGCCCTGCACCCCCGGCTTTCATAGATTCATAGATTCTAGGAGAATCTATGAATCTATGACTCGAGAGGTCATCGAGTCCAGTCCCCTGCCCGCATGGCAGGACCAA
>NW_020669233.1:0-1159 GCF_002925995.2 Terrapene triunguis | reverse complement strand
CAGATACTAAGGAGGAGTTCTTACAAAGGTCACAGCATCTACTGTATGGTAATACATAGGGCCCTACCAAACTCATGGCCATGAAAAATGTGTCACAGCCAGTGAAATCTGGTTTTCGCCCATGAAACCTAGTCTTTTGTTTGTTTTTATCCTTTACTATACAGATTTCACAGGGGAGACCAGTGTTTCTCAAACTGGGGGCCCTGACCCAAAAGGGTGTTGGGGGGGTCGCAAGGTTATTTTAGGGGGGTCACGGTATTGCCACCCTTACTTCTGCATGGCTGGAGAGTCGCGGCTGCTGACCAAGGTCCCAGATATGAAGGCAACAGTGCAGAAGAAAGGGCGGCAATACCATAACATGCTATCCTTACTATGCGCTGCTGCTGGCAGTGGCTCTGCATTCAGAGCTGGGCTCCTGCCACCGCTCTCCAGCTGTCCAGCTCTTAAAGGCAGCACCACTGCCAACAGCAGCACAGAAGTAAGGATAGCAGTACCGCAATCCCCCCTACAATAACTTTGCGACCTCCCCCACAACTCCTTTTTGGGTCAGGACCTCTACAATTACAACACCCTGAAATTTCAGATTTAAATATCTGAAATCATGAAATTTATGATTTTTAAAATCCTATGACTGTGAAATTGACCAAAATGGACCGTGAATTTGGTAGGGCCCTAGTAATAGTTACAGAGAATGTAACATGAATATAAACGACTTCAAATATAACATACTTTATAAACTCACTATTGACTACTTTCTTATTTTGATTATATAATACCACTTTTCTACTTATTGTTGTTACAATAATTAATTATATTTTTATCAGTTATCGCACTTTTAACCTTTTACTTATAAGAACTGATTTCCCAATATACCTTATCCAGACAAATTGGTAGTTTGTAATAAAACAATTTACATCCCTGAATAATAGTTCCGTGGTAGAAATCAGGTTTCAGTAAAATTCCATTCTTACATGGTAGCTGTCATTGCAACAGCTCTGCCATGATTTCACAAGCTGTGTTTTCCCACTGTAGTTTAGCTGAAGAGAATACTGATTCCATTCACTCAGTAGCCCAGTTGCAAATCCCTCTGGTCCAGTTTGGTCAGCTAGTGATATGAAGCATTGTGGGTTTTAATTTAGTTTGGTCATCAAGCTGTTAT
>NW_020669232.1:0-1266 GCF_002925995.2 Terrapene triunguis | reverse complement strand
GTTTGGGACTATTTAGAAAAACTGGATGAGCACAGATCCATGTGGCCGGATGCGCTGCATCCGAGGGTGCTAAAGGAGTTGGCGGATGTGATTGCGGAGCCATTGGCCATCATCTTTGAAAACTCATGGCGATCTGGGGAGGTCCCGGATGACTGGAAAAAGGCTAATGTAGTGCCCATCTTTAAAAAAGGATCCGGGGAACTACAGGCCAGTCAGCCTCACCTCAGTCCCTGGAAAAATCATGGAGCAGGCCCTCAAGGAATCAATTATGAAACACTTAGAGGAGAGGAAAGTGATCAGGAACAGTCAGCATGGATTCACCAAGGGGAAGTCGTGCCTGACTAACCTAATTGCCTTCTATGATGAGATAACTGGCTCTGTGGATGAGGGGAAAGCAGTGGATGTGTTATTCCTTGACTTTAGAAAGCTTTTGATACGGTCTCCCACAGTATTCTTGCTGCCAAGTTAAAGAAGTATGGGCTGGATGAATGGACTGTAAGGTGGATAGAAAGCTGGCTAGATCGTCGGGCTCAACGGGTAGTGATCAATGGCTCCATGTCTAGTTGGCAGCCAGTTTCAAGCGGAGTGCCCCAAGGGTCGGTCCTGGGGCCGGTTTTGTTTAATATCTTTATTAATGATCTGGAGGATGGTGTGGACTGCACTCTCAGCAAGTTTGCCGATGACACTAAACTAGGAGGCGTGGTAGATACACTAGAGGGTAGGGATTGGATACAGAGGGACCTAGACAAATTAGAGGATTGGGCCAAAAGAAACCTGATGAGGTTCAACAAGGACAAGTGCAGAGTCCTGCACTTAGGACGGAAGAATCCCATGCACAGCTACAGACTAGGGACCGAATGGCTAGGTAGCAGTTGTGCAGAAAAGGACCTAAGGGTCACAGTGGACGAGAAGCTGGATATGAGTCAACAGTGTGCTCTTGTTGCCAAGAAGGCTAACGGCATTTTGGGCTGTATAAGTAGGGGGATTGCCAGCAGATCGAGGGACGTGATCGTTCCCCTTTATTTGACATTGGTGAGGCCTCATCTGGAGTACTGTGTCCAGTTTTGGGCCCCACACTACAAGAAGGATGTGGAAAAATTGGAAAGAGTCCAGCGGAGGGCAACAAAAATGATTAGGGGGCTGGAGCGCATGACTTATGAGGAGAGGCTGAGGGAACTGGGATTGTTTAGTCTCCAGAAGAGAAGAATGAGGGGGGATTTGATAGCAGCCTTCAACTACCTGAAGGGGGGTTCCAAAGAGGATGGA
>NW_020669231.1:0-4302 GCF_002925995.2 Terrapene triunguis | reverse complement strand
TGGGCCCAAGACCAATGGGCTACTATTTTGGCCCCATATCTGACCGGCACCGCCCAAACTGTATATCGGGGCCTGTCCATGGACACGGCTCGGGACTACACCCGGGTAAAGGCGGCGATCTTAGATACCTTGGACGTTAACCTGGAGACTTTACGACAGCGGTTCCGGAGCTTGGTCTACCCTACGAGGGCCCGACCCCGGATGGTAGCCCAAGAGTTGAGGGAAGCCTGCAAGTGGTGGCTACAACATGAAAGGTGAACCCCGGATGAGCTCGTTGAACAAATTATTCTGGAGCAATTAGTCCATCTACTCCCATCGCAAGGGAAGGCCTGGGTCCTCCGCCATTGCCCTATGACCTTAACAGCTGCCATCACACTCATGGAGGATTTCCTTGCTGCCGAGGCACCAGTGGGACCGATCACTCGAGCTGCCCCGCCAGGACCGGAGCGCTCTAACCCAGAGAAAAGGGAGGCCACCTGGAGCGAACCACGAAAGCCGTCATGGGGCCCGGAGCCCCAACCCCAACCTGCTGAGGTCCCGGTTTGACAAGCCCTGGCATCTTAACCAGATGCCCAAGGGACCATCTGAAGCCCTCCCAGGGGCCAGGCGGGAACACTGTCCCAGCCTGAGTGCTTGGATATCGGACCCTGTTTTTCCTGTGGGGAAATATGGCCATTTACAATGAGACTGCACCAAGATGGATTGCAGCTTCGGCCAGGTCTGCACGGGTGAAGCCCACGCCCAACGCCCACAAGCCGCCAAGATTACAGTACCAGTGGTTGTCGGGGATTACCCAACCTTGGCCCTAATTGACTCCGGCTGCGGCCAGACGCTGGTTCCCCAAAGCCTCGGCCTCCAGGCTGACCCACGCCTGGGAATGATCCGTCTACAATGCATTTACATTAACATATGACCCTACCCCAGTGACCAAGTCCGACTGATCATGGATGGGGTCACACAATCGATGGTGGTCAGCCTGGCTCCTCGGCTCACCTACCTGGTGATCTGGGGGGGAGTGGCCAGACTTCCCGGAAGTCCTCCGCTCCAATGCCGACGAGAGGCCCGCAACTACCTCAGTACTGTAAGGGAGCCTCCCTGAGACCCAGTCAGAGGGGGAGGAGGTGCCAGACCCCAACGGACCAGAGGAAGAGCCCGAGGACTCCCCTCCAGAAGCTGCTGCTGAACCCCTGCTTCACACTGACTTTTGTCATGACCAAAGGGCAGCTCCCACCCTTAGTCACACTTAGGAGCAACTAGCCACGGTCGATGGGGCCGTAATTGACCTGCACCGGGCGAAGCAGTGGCCACACTTCGAACTGTGACAGGATCGGCTTTGTCGGGTAGAATGGGATCTGCGCACTGGAGAACCCCAGAGCCAACTACTCGTGCCTCAGTGTCATCGGCGGACAGTAATGAAACTCGCCCACAACATCTCTGCTGCCGGGCACTTGGGCCACGAGAAGTCTCTAGCCTGGATACTAACATGCTTCTTCTGGCCCGGCGTGCATCAGGAAGTAAGGAACTATTGTAACTCCTGCCCAGAGTGCCAGCTAGCTGCACCCAAGGCCATGCTGGTCCCCATGCCCATAGTCGAAACGCCCTTTGAACGCATGGCCATGGACCTGGTCAGGCCCCTCCTGAAAAGCACTGTAGGATTTCAGTATGTGTTGGTCCTAGTAGATTATGCTACCTGTTTCCTGATGGCGGTACCGCTGCGGAGCATCACCGCCCGAACCATTGTGGGAGAGCTCATGAAGGTCTTTGCTCAGGTAGGCCTGCCGCGGGAAATTCTCATGGACCAGGGCACCAACTTTACTTTCCAATTGCTGCGGCAGGTGTGTAGGCTCCTGAGGATCAAGAAGTTGCGCACCTCTATCTACCATGCACAAACCGACAGTTTGGTTGAACGGTTTAACCGTACTTTAAAAGACATGTTGCGCAAATTCCCCCCAGAGGAAGTATGCCAATGGGACCAGCTACTCCCGCCTTTGCTTCTGGCGATCCGGGAGGTGCCCCAGGCCTCTACAAAGTTTTCCCCTTTTGAGTTGTTTTATGGCCGCCACCCACGGGGGTTGCTTGACCTGATGTGCGAAAACTGGAAACAAGCTCCTTCACCAACCCAGGGCCTCTTGAAGTAAGTCCTCCAGCTCCAGGAACGCCTCACTCAGGCCGGGGCGCTCACCGAGGAAAACTTAAGGGCCGCCCAGGAGGCTCAAGCATGAACCTATAACTGAGACACGCAGAGCCGCGACTTTAAACCTGGGGACCGGGTCCTGCTTCTCCTGCGCTCGAGCGAGTCCAAGCTACTGGCCTGCTGGCAGGGCCCCTACTAGGTAGTCCGGAAGGTGGGGCCTGTTACCTATGAGGTCAACCAACTGGACCGACGTAAGAAAACCCAGCCGTACTATGTCAACCTCCTGAAGCCCTGGCGGGAGCGTGAGGGCTTATTAATTAACCCTTACCCGCCGGAGCCAGAACTGGGCCCCCATGCCTCCCTAACCCAAGACACCGAGGAGCCCCAGCTCGTGGAGACCCTCACGGACGAACAACGCAAGCAAGCCCCGTGCCTCCTGCAGGCATTCCCGCGAACCTTCACCGGTCAGCCGGGTTACACAACCCTGGTTTATCATAGCATTCAGACAGAACCTGGGGTAGTGATCCGAGAAACGACCAGGCCCTTGCCGCACTGCATGCGGCAGATCGTTGAGGAAGAGGTACAAGCCATGCTAGAGCTAGGTGTAATTGAACCCTCACAGAGTGAATGGCGTAGTCCGATAGTGCTAGTACCCAAGCCCGTTGAGACGCGGCGCTTCTGCATCGACTTCCGACGCATCAACGCCATTTCCAAGTTTGACGCATATCCTATGCCGTGCGTAGATGAGCTGCTTGGCCAGTTAGGGGAGACTCGTTTCCTCACCACACTTGACCTCAGCAAGGGCTACTGGCAGATCCCCCTTGACCCCACTTCAAAGGAGAAGACCACGTTTGCCAGCCCAACAGGTCTGTACCAATTCACCCGGATGCCCTTTGGCCTCCATGGGGCCCCAGCCACGTTTCAGCGTCTGATGGACCATGTTCTCCAATTCCATCGAGACTATACGGCCGCCTACCTAGATGATGTGGTCATCTACAGCTGCCACTGGGAGGATCATTTGGTATGGGTAGCTGCAGTCCTGAGATCCCTGCGGGCTGCCAGGTTGACAGCCTACCCAAAAAAATGCCACATTGTATGGCAAGAGACTACTTATCTGGGCTACACCATAGTGAACGGACAAGTGAAGACCCTCGTGGGAAAAGTCCAGGCCCTGGCGGCCTGCCCGCCTCCCACCACAAAGTGTCAGATGCGACAGTTCTTGGGCCTTGCTGGCTATTATCGGCGTTTCATTCCCCATTTTGCATCTATCACCACCCCTTTGACTGGCCTTTTAACCAAGGACAGCCCTTGACGTGCGGTTTGGACCCCGGAATGTGATGACGCCTTTCAGGAACTCAAAAAGAGTCTCTGCCATGAACCGGGCTTCTACAGTCCAAATTTCAACCGAGACTTCATCCTCCAAACGGATGCCTCAGAGGTAGGACTGGGCGCCGTCCTGTCCCAAGAAATAGATGGGGAAGACCATCTGGTCTTATATATCAGCTGGAAATTGTTTCCGTGGGAGAAGAACTACGCGGTGATGGAGAAGGAGGCCCTTGCAGTGAAATGGGACTGTGACGCCTTATGTTACTACCTTCTTGGAGCCCCGTTCACCTTAGTCACCGACTCCGCCCCGCTTCAGTGGATGAACAAAATGAAAGACAATAATATGAGAATACAGCGTTGGTACCTGGCGCTCCGGCCCTATGCCTTTACGGTTCGCCATAAGGCAGGCAAGGACCACACTAATGCTGACTTCCTGTCCCGCCTGGGGGGTATGGAAGAGTCTGGCCCCAACAAGCGGGAGCCAGACTTAAGGAGAGGGGGTTAGCGAGGCGGTCTGGCTCCCCGCCACCCCGGAGGGGGACGAGCTTCTCTGGACACCAAAGTGGGTGGAGCCAACAAACCTGAGAGTCTCTGGATTAAGTTTAGAAGTGTGAGCAACAACGGTGATGTCGTGGTCGGAGTCTGCTATAGACCACCAGACCAGGGGGGATGAAGTGGACGAGGCTTTCTTCCGGCAACTAACAGAAGTTGCTAGATCGCAGGCCCTGGTTCCCATGGGAGACTTTAATCACCCTGATATCTGCTGGGAGAGCAATACAGCGGTGCACAGACAAGCCAGGAAGTTTTTGGAAAGTGTAGGGGACAATTTCCTGGTGCAAGTG
>NW_020669230.1:0-2039 GCF_002925995.2 Terrapene triunguis | reverse complement strand
AATAACGACTGGTAGCCCTATTCTGCCTTCACGCTTCTCTGCAGCTACGGCACTGTGACTGTATATGGGCCTGTTACCGGAGCTGGGTCTACTTCAGTGTTCCAAAGCGCTGCACAAATACTAACTAACCAGCCCAGTCTGAGGGGGGTGAATGTTCCCAGCCTACAGAGCGGGGCACAGGGGTACGACAGTGAATCTAGCATTCACTCAGGCAGAGGCTTAGTGGTAAAGCTGGAATGAAATGGTGTAGTTGGAGGCAGTGTGACCTAGTGGATAGAGCACTAGTCTGGGACTCAGAAGACCTGGATTCTGTTCCTGGCTCTGCCACGGGCCTGCTGGGTGATTTTTTTGAACCAGTTATTTCCTTTTTCTGTGAAATGGGGATAATGAAGTGTTCTCAGGCCCTGCTTTAGGAATGACTTTGAGGATGTTTTATGGCCTGCACTAGCTAGAAGGTCTGACTGGAGGATCACAGTGGTTCTTTCTGGCCTTGGAATTTAGTTTCTGACTCTTAATCTTGTGTTCAGTCTATTTCTATTATCAGAAACTAAGTAGTTAGAATAGCATCAATATGCCTGGTGCTTACTAGACCAGCCCCTTCTCTGATCAGCTCCCATCCTACATTAGAGCTGTGAGATTCCTCCTGACTGTGCAGCAAGGAGTTGTTTAAAAACTGATCTATCTGGAGTGACAAGCCCCAATTTATTGGTGCTTCTACTCCTGTCTTCCCAGTCCGAGTCCTGTGTAAATTTCTCTACTGAATCTAAACTGTCCACATGCCTATGGAGCCAATTGTCTCATCTGAATAGTTCCCTGAATTGGAAAGGGAATATAGACTTGCCCGATTAAAATTCGGTTAATAGCTTGAGCCCCAACCAATAGGGGAGAGAGAAAGAAGCTGGCTGATCTAACCTGGTTCCCTACTTGTAACTTAGACATAGCCCAGACAGGGATGGCTTAATCATTGGCTTCCCCCAATGAACAGGCCCAGCTCACTTTCCCTCACCTCGGGATAACCTTAACACTGAGCAGACTGAATGTCCTTTCTTAGCCAGCACAGCTGCAGGAAGGCTTAAACTCCATTGATGGTTCAATAAGGTTCCATTTTTTTCATTCCCTGAATGCTAATGCGTAGTTAAAGGTTTCAGCGTAGCAGCCGTGTTAGTCTGTATCTGCAAAAAGAAAAGGAGTACTTGTGGCACCTTGGAGACTAACAAATTTATTTGAGCATAAGCTTTCGTGGGCTACAGCCCACTTCATCAGATGCATAGAATGGAACGTATAGTAAGAAGATAGATATAGATATACAGAGAACATGAAAAGGTGGCAATTGCCATACCAACTCTAAGAGGCTAATTAAGATGAGCAATTATCAGCAGGAGGAAAAAACCGTTCCAAACCAACTCTGCCCCCTTGTGTTCAGGCCAGGCAATATGTTACCTACCATGAATGGAGACCTATAGGAAAGAACTGGAATTAGTTAATGGGGTTCTGATGATTACACCAGAAAGGAGTTTCTCTTCATAGAATCATAGAATATCAGGGTTGGAAGGGACCTCAGGAGGTCATCCAAAACTACTGGCTCCGCATGGCTCACACTAGTAACTCATTCCCCAGCCCTCACCAGGTTGAAGAGGACTCTCAAAACACACAGGGCAGGGACTAAGGCATTACTCTTTTAGTTTCATGTCAGTGTAGACAATCTTGGTAATAGCACTGCGCTGGCTGTACTGCAGGCCAGTATTTAATATGTTGTTGCCACATGAGACATGCGCATTGAAAGCATTGCACAGTGTCATCCGGCTGAAGCTGGCCAAGACTCAGGATGGTCTGTCTTCATCTGGTAGAACAATCTGGAAAATGGGCTGGTCTTGGGCACATCATGCCAGTCACATCTTCAATTCTGGAATTCCCTTTGCCCTTCAAACCATAAGGCCAGGAGTTTTCCACTTGAGCAGCTCTGACTGCACTGAACCAAACACAGCCCTCGCTAGAAATAAGCAAACTGTCTTAAATCACCTTCTAGCCTTTGGGCCTGG
>NW_020669229.1:0-1985 GCF_002925995.2 Terrapene triunguis | reverse complement strand
AAAAGGATGCTTGAATTGGTCTAGTAACTAACAGCAAAACCATAAAATTACACTGCAGTTCCTCCCATGGACAGAAAATGCTTTAGGTTCTACATCACACATTTGAGAGTACAACTTGGTAATTCTTGGTTTTCCACTAAAAGTCTGCTCCGTGGGGAGCATCCTGGAAAATGTGTTCCGGCTCATCTTGATCTTGCTCCTTTTTACTGCAAAGTGGGAAAGATTCTTGAACAAACTGCCTACACATTGGACACTGCTGAAAATATTTCACACACCCATCGCACAGACACGTATGCCTGCAGGGCAGGAGGACCCAGTTCACGGTTCCATTCTGGCAGACGACACAGTCTTTACTGTTTTCCTCATGGAATTCTGATTCAACTTCGGCCAGTCCAACCTTTTCCAGCAAGCTTTTGTCAGTGCTGCTCTCTCCAGAGGCACTGCTCGAGGGCGGGACACTGTTGCTTGCAGACATGAAAAGTTGCTATGGACAAAACACACACAAGTTTCAGCAGAATTCAGTAAATGCACGTTGTCTTTATATTCTAATGTGATCTACAATAGAGCAAATGCGAACTAATGGGGCCTTTCTTCTCTCTACACACATGCTTCCTATTAAGTTCAACACACAACCAAATTCAGCCCTGGAGTGAACAGACACAAATCCCTTGACTTCAGTTATGTATATTTTGGGAAGATAAAGAGGTGCAGAAACACTAAGGGGAAAATTAGAGATAAGGGACCAGATCCCCAGCGGCCACAGATCAGTGTAGTTCATTGACTTCAGTGGAGCTATACAGGTTTACAATGGATGAGGTTAAAATAAATAAATGGAGATATCCTATCTCCTAGAACTGGAAGGGACCTTGAAAGGTCATTGAGTCCAGCCCCCTGCCTTCACTAGCAGGACCACATACTGATTTTGCCCCAGCTCCCAAAGTGGCCCCCTCAAGGACTGAACTCACAACGCTGGGTTCAGCAGGCCAATGCTCAATACACTGAGCTATCCCTCCCCTCCAATAAACTAGTGCTGTAGGTTCTGGTCAAGGCTTTGTACTTTATAGCATGCTGCTCCATACGCCTGGAGTTATGTCCCTAACCTCTTCTACCAAGCACATACTCTCTCTCTGCCTTCAAATCCACCACATTTTATCATCTCTTGTGCTTTCCTGTCTCATTTTCTCTAGACTGCAAACTCTTCAGGGCAGGGAATAGGTCTTTCATGTTTGCAAAGGGTCTGTGTTCACAAAGAACTACCTAACACTTATGATGCTATATAAACATTGTGTGTAAAACAACAGCATTACCGACATATGTCAAGCATATAATTCCAAGGCACTGGAAAAGGAACAGCTGACTCATTGAGAGAATGGGTAACACTGAAGGCTACATTAACTTCCTAAAGTGTCCAATTGCAAGAGGAAACGGAACTTTCTGAAGATATCTGTCTATTGACCTATCTGGATGGAAACCTGCTCTTATATTCTATTTAAAAAGGCAGTTAGAATACCATATACACAGAGAGTGTATATCTACGTATATAAACACAAATTTGTACACAAATTCAAAATTGTAGTGATTATGCAGATCCATTATTATTTGTTTATTGCCAATGGTATGTTTGATGTGGTAACAATACCCCCACCATAAAGCATACGGGGATATTTTAGGGTGGGTTATGTGGAGCAAATATCTACCACGCAAATTGCTGGACTTATTGAGATAAATCTATTCATGGTTTAAACTTCAAGTCAACTGAGTTCCATCAAGGAATGAAGTTGGCCCATTCTTTATAATTCATAGATACTATATAGACATTATCTGTGTATTAAGTATATTGCATTTTACTGTTATAATATACAAACAAAGACTTTAGAAGTGATCATAACAAATTATTTTCAATATCCACTTTCAGCATACTGATTTTATGTTGCACACTGGGCCCGATCCAAAGTCATCAGAAGGACTCTCATTGACTTCAATGG
>NW_020669228.1:0-1247 GCF_002925995.2 Terrapene triunguis | reverse complement strand
AGGAAACCAGTCATATCTGGTGGTTATAGATGGAGATTCAGGGGGAGTATTTCAGTGATACAAAACAGCTGCTGGGTACCTAAGTCCTATTGACAGTCAATGTGAATTAGGCACCTAATCACCCATACATGCCTTTGAAAAAAATCTCCCCTCAAATCAGTGTTTGTAGCTGGATTTGGACCCACTGATGTGTGGGGAATAAGATCAGTGCTTTGAATTGAAACTGCAAGCAAGTGGAGGAATCAGCCCAGAGGGAAGATAAACAAAGACAAACATGATCACACCCTGTAAGGGAGTGTCTAAGAGGCAAAGTGCTTGAGGTTATCTAATACATCATAGCTAACCTTGATCTAAGTAGGGTGACCAGATGAGAGGAAGAAAATATCGGGACACATGTGGGGGGTCACCGGCGGAGCCAAAAAACATCCCCAAAAAACGGAGTGCCGCCAGCGGAGCAAAAAACAAAAACAAAAAAAACCTGCACTGCGAAATATCGGGACAAACTGCGTCGGAACGTGGGACAAACGCCTAAATATTGGGACAGTCCCGATTTTATCGGGACGTCTGGTCACCCTAGATCTAAGCTGGACCTTGCTCCTAGTTAGCACATTTTATCTCAGTTTAACTGGACAAGGTGAACCCTACACACCACACTAGGGTCAAATTAAATTAGGTTTAAAACGTTTGCATGTCAGAGGTTTACACCAGTATAAAGACATTACATTACAAAGTGATTTGAGGTACATCTGTAGTACACAAATGTTATGGTGGTGTGTAGAGGACGTACAGTATATGCCCCTGCTAACATGGGCATAAATAGCAGTGTAGATGGTGAGGCACGGCTTAATCAAGTAGAGTCACGATATGCCTGAACCCTCTGGGTATAAACCCTACGGACATGGCTCTATACGCCCCCAAGCAGGGCCTCCCCCATCTCCACGGCTATTTTAGCAGTGTAGTGTCCCGCTGCCCCCCCACGCCGCCAGAGCCTTTCCCCACCACAGGTAAAGGCTCCAGAAGTGGGGAAAGGCTCCGGCAGCTCTGCTGCCTCCCCCTGCTGGAGCCTTTTCATTCACCCACCACAGCGTGGACACAGCCTGTGCTGTGTAGCTACACATGCCCTGCAGGTCGCCCCCAGAGCTGTGCAGTGTAGATGTAGCCATAGCTAAATCAGGCAGTGCTGTGTATAGACCAGGGTTGACAGAGAGATACCAACTCTGACTGATGTAACTGCTGGACCATCACAA
>NW_020669227.1:0-1255 GCF_002925995.2 Terrapene triunguis | reverse complement strand
TTTCGTGCCTCTGGAATCCTCCCACCTATGGTCAGTGACGTCCTGTCCATGCTTGATTATACATTCTCTGGATTAGTGTAAAATAGCCCTGCCTGGGTAGCACTGACTAAACTCCCAGGGTCCTGTCCCAGGATGCACTGGGCTCAGTGTAAAACCAGTGTTTGATTTCTTCCATCATTCTGAAGTCCTGGAGCCTGATTCTCCGTAGCTTGAGTAACAATTGACTCCCCCACATGGGTCATCGGCAGGGTTTGAACCTGAGACCTTCAACAATGCAGCACAGAGCAAGTGCGCTAAAAGAATGACCCCACTACCCCACAGCAGTAGTAGGCTGTTATCCCCTGGTGCCAGGGTGGCGTGTTACATTTGCACATTGCACTGTCATGTACCCCTGTGCAAGTGGGTGTAAAGGGTGACCAGCTCAGAATGGCACCAACTACTCCGCAGGAGTGTAGTGACAACACAGGACACAAGGCTGTGGAGGAGCAGGCCCTCCGGTAGGAATCTGGAGGGGAGTTTCCAGGACATCATAGTCTCACTCCTTGGGAAGCACAGGGGCTTTTCAGTGAGGATGCTGCCGACTACAGCAGAACAGGAGGAAGACGACAGACTGAGGGGGCCTCTAAGCTACTAGTGATACTGATCTGGCCCCTGTCATCCCAGTGTCTGAACACCTCCCATCCTTATCCTCACCGAGGCTGGGCAGTGCTATTGTCCCCATGGTACAGGTGGGGATCTGAGACATGGAGAGGCTAAGGGACTGGCCCAGGGTCACACGGGATGTTGGTGGCAGAGCAGGAATGGAAGCCGGGTCTCTCATAGCGCAGGCTACCGCTCTAACCACTAGACCATCCTTCCTCTCAGCTGCAAGCCAGGAGATGGGTGGGCAGTTAACAGGGTCTTCCCTGCTTTCTCACTTTATAGCATTTAAGGGCTATTGCCGGAGGCCAGCAAAGCTTTAAACCAGGGGTAGGCAACCTTTCAGAAGTGGTGTGCCGAGTCTTCATTTATTCACTTTAATTTAAGGTTTCACGTGCCGGTAATACATGTTAACGTTTTTTAGAAGTTCTCTCTCTATAAGTCTGGGGGGTGTGTGGAGGTGCAGGGCAGAAGGCTGTGTGTGTGTGGGGGTTCAGGGCAGAGGGTTGGGGGTGTGTGGAGGTGCAGGGCAGAAGGCTGGGTATTGGAGGGAGGTCAGGGCAGAGGGCTGGGGGCGTGGGGGGGGTTCAGGGCAGAAGGCTGGGTGTTGGGGGGA
>NW_020669226.1:0-2488 GCF_002925995.2 Terrapene triunguis | reverse complement strand
TAAATATATCAGGATTGGGGCTGCATTGTGCGGGGAGCTGTACAAACACAGAAGAAAGGCAATCCCTGCCCTGAAGAGCTTAGGCACTGGACTAAGACGCAGCAGACTTAGGTTCAATTCACAGCTCTGCTACTGACTCCCTGTGTGACCTTGGACAAATCAGTTAACGCCCCTGGGCCAGTTTATGATAGTCTGAGTAGCACCTTCCCCATCCCACCAATTGTTCCCATTGATTTCAGTGGCTGTACTTGTGATAACATTATTAGTCTACCTAGGAAAGATCATTCCAGTCTGGGCCTCTGTATCTCAAATGGGGATAATATGATTTTCTTTCTCCTACTGTTTGCCTGTCTCATCTACTTAGATTGTAAACTCTTTGCAGTGCCTAGCACAATGGGACCCTGAACTAAAGAGACGTCTATGGGTGCGGCTATAAGAGAAACAATAAATACAAGTATTAATTAACATGATTCACATCGAGGGTTGCCAACTTTAAACTCGCACAAAACCAAACACCCTTGCTCTGCCCCAGCCTCGCCTCTGAGACCCCGCCCCTTCTCCAAGGCCCCACCCCCTGCTCACTCCATCCCCCCTCCTGTTGCTCGCTCTTCCCCACCCTCACTTGCTTGCTTATTTTCACCAGGATGGCTCAGAGGGTTGGGGTGCGGGAGGAGTTGAGGGCTCTGGCTGTGGGTGCAGGCTCTGGGGTAGAGCTGGGGATGAGGGGTTTCGGTTAAGGAGGGGGCTTTGGGATGGGGGGTGGAGCTGAGGGGCTTGGAGTATAGGAGGGGGCTCTGGGCTGAGGCAGGGGGCTGCGGTGTGGGTGGGGGTATGGGCTCTGGGCTGGGGGTGCGGGTTCCATATTGGGGCCAGAAATGAGGGGTTCAGGGTGTGGGAAGGAGCTCTAGGTTGGGGCAGGGGGTTGGGGTGCGGGGAATGAGGGCTCCAGCTGGGGGTGCAGACTCTGGTGTGCGGCCAGGGATGAGGGATTTGGGGTGCAGGAGAGTGATCCGGGCTGGGGCTGAGGGATTCGGAGGGTTGGAGGGAGATCAGGGCTGGGGCAGGGGGTTGGGGTGTGGGAGGGGCTGAGGGGGGCACGCTCTGGGTGGCACTTACCTCACACAGCTCCCAGAAGCAGCTTTGTGTGCCCCCTCCAGCTCCTACACAGAGGCATGGCCAGCTCTGGTGTGCGCTGCCTTGTCTGCAGGCCCCGCCCCTGCAGCTTCCATTGGCTGTGGTTTCTGGCCAATGGGAGCTGCAGAGCCAGCTCTAGGGGAGCCAGAATGTGGAGGCCCCTGGCTGCCCCTATGCATAGGAGCCGGAGCGGGGGACATGCCACTGCTTCCAGTAGCTGCACGGAGCCATGTCAGACAGAGAACCTGCCTTAGCCCTGCTGCGCCACTGACCAGACTTTTAACGGCCCGATCAGCGATGCTGACTGGAGCTGCCAAGGTCCCCTTTCGATCAAGTGTTCCGGACAAAATCTGGACACCTGGCAACCCTATTCACATCTGCAGAGTCTAAGGCAGCCTCCTGGTGCTTAGGATGGCAAATACAAGTGTTACCAAGTCCGCCAAAAGTATTGATGATTCAACAAATGAATACAGCCCTCAAGGAGAAAACGCTTACAGGGCAAAGAGAAAAACACTCAAAAGAAGTGGCTCTTTTCTCAAACCGTGTAAATATATTTAGGAGGTAAATATATTGGGTACATTTATTTAGCAAGAGACTCTCCCTTCTCCTCTCTGATGGACTTGGCTTAGAAAAAAAGGGAGGTGGGTTCTCAAAGATAAGCAGCCTCCATTGAAAGGAACAGTCGATCCAGCATCAAGGGAGGCAGAGAGTGTCTAGTAAATGTCACACACACACACACACACCCCAAAATATTCAAAGCATTAAATGTAGCGAGATCAGTATGAACAGTAAAATAGAGAGGGGTGTGAATTCCAAAACCCGGGAGGTAAAATTCCAGCTGGGAATTTTAGCTCCCCTCTGATGTGAGACCCCCGAGAAAGCCACTGGCAGCTTCTGATCTGTCTGTGAGACTTGGCGCTGATCCTTGTTACAGCAGAACCTTGCAATATTTTGGCCCAAGTTTTCAAAAGTGGCCTCAGTTTTGGGGGTACCTCCATTTTTGGGTGCCCAAGGGAGATACCTTGAGCCTGGTTGAATTGTGTTGCGGGTGCTCAGCACCTCTGAAGAAATCAAGCCCTAGATATTTAACACTGAGCACTGAAAAATGCAAACTTTCCCCCTCCCCCCAATGATGACAGTGGCCTTTACCGTTCACACAGAAAATCACTGACATCTCCCCATTTCTCTGCAAGTACGGGACAGTAGGGAAGTGTGCTGAGATTACCAAGACTTCATTCGTTCGTGACACTCACTCCGACACGCTCCCTAATACATTATCAAGTAGTATCATAGACCGTACCTCATGGGCATGGCCATACAGCCAGTGCCTTGGCGGGCCTGGGAAACAATCTAG
>NW_020669225.1:0-1870 GCF_002925995.2 Terrapene triunguis | reverse complement strand
TAGCCATCCAAATGCCTTTGCTATACTTTTGGAGTTGTCAGTGTTTTCGTTATAAATCCATATATTCAGAGGTTTATTTCATAGTAATTATATATAACTTCAGGCTCAAAACTGGGCACAAAAGATCTCAGCTTAGGCAGAAATATATGTATTTTTACATATCTACAAACAAAAAAGAGTTCCGCTGACAGCTTTAAAACTACAGAAATACGCACCAGTCAAGCAAACAAACAAAACATTACCATATTAGGGGCAGTTGCATGAATTAGTTTAATGTATAAAAGCTTTTCTTTCATCAATGAAATGCTACTAGGTGGCTGCTTCAGTCCCTTTGGGTATTTAAAGGGAGTGGACTATATAAATGTGACTATTATGGCGAGGAAAATAAATCTGATGTTAAGCTGAAAGGGAAGACACCTCACTGAATGTATAAGTCCCAAGGCAAAATTCTCAGACTTCTTGTGTCCATCTGCACTCAGTATGTAGAGATAAATATGAGATCCCTTGTCCCAAGCTCCCGCTTCAACCAGCTGTCTTTGGAGAGTGAGGAGCCAAGGCTAGATTGCTGAAATCACTAAAGAGAACAGAGGGACCAGCCAACCATAGCACAAGAATAGCTGAACTGGGTTGCTTGGCTGCCTTCGTTGTCTCTGGAGGCAGGGCAGCCTCTGACTGATTAGCTGACCAGGGAGCAGCCCCTTTAAATAGTGAGCGGCCTGAAGAGAGGAGAGCTGTTCTTCCCTCCTCTGCCTCATACCTCCTAGGAAGCCGCTTGCCTCTTCCACAGGCAGTTGGATAAAGCACTGAATTGTTAGGACAAGATCTGCTAGGAGCTGGTCTGACCTGCAGAGCCTGATTGCTGCTGCAACAATTGGCCAGTTCCTGCATATGGAGACAGAAGGCGGAAAAAACAGAGCTGAGAACCCGGGGCAGCAGGGAAATAATGGACTTTGAGGGCAAAAACAGGACTGGAGGACAACAGAAAAATCCAAAAAGGCCACAGGGCAAGTGGGAGAAGAGTAGTGGAGATAAAAAACGTGGAGGGGAGAAAGCACTGGAGCAGTGTATTGAAATGGATCTGAGGGTTCAACCAGGACAGGGAGTTTTGGAGATCAAAGCAGGACATTGTGATGTCCAAGGTCTTGAACCTGGACCTATGAGCGCCCAGAGAGCCATTGCATCTGGCTGCCACCTGATGCCTGCTGAAAGCTGCCACGCAAGGAACTAGCAGGACTACAGCTGCAGCCATGGCAACACCCATGGGAGCCCTGACTGGAGGATCACCTGGCTCCACCAATTGGTCCAACCATGCTATTTAAGCCAGGAGGCAAGATAGGCAGCTGTTTGAGCAACTGAGTGATTCCTTATTGCACTTGTGCATGTTTCCTGCATTCTGCACCCAACCCTGCTCCTGTTTCCTGCTCCATTCCTGGCTCCTGCCTTCACTTGTACTTCCCACCATGCAGCTGCTATGTGCCTGATCCTGGCCTCACGCCTCTCTTCCAAACATTGCTTACTAGTTCTGGCTCTGACTGCCAGCCCCAACTTTTGACTCTGACTCTGGCTTGAGCCTTGGCTTTAGCATTTGGTATCTCACCCTAGCTCTGATTCTCAGCTTCAATCGCTGGCTCTGACGCTGGTCATCAGGAGTTTGACTCTGGTTGTGACCGTCAACTCCATTCCTGGAGCTGGATGCCTGCTCCACCCACTAGGCCTGACTTCTGCTCTGATCACTAGGCCAGACCGCTTACATCCCAGTTTCTAACATACCATCCAGTAAAACCCAGGACTATTGTGAGGTCTGCTCTTACACCTAAAAAGTTGCACCTCACCTGATTCCCTCCATTCTTCCTGATACAGTCATGTGACA
>NW_020669224.1:0-1875 GCF_002925995.2 Terrapene triunguis | reverse complement strand
TTATTTATTAATGATCATCATTTATAAGATAAATAGTTTAGTACAATAAAGTTACATTAACTAGGTTAAAATTATCGGGCCAATTTATCCCCATGCTTCAAGGCATAAATCAATCACTAGCTCAAGTCGGGGAAAATAATTCTTCTCCTCAACAAATCATAATGATATAATGCACAAAGGCCAGGGCTATTAGGAAAGATGTTCATCTTTCTCCAGCATATCCTGCTTCCCCAATTAGTTCATGCAACATACTAGCCTCAAAGGATCACTGGTTTGCTGGCTTAGCTACATTCTTGTGGATTATTTTTTAAACTATCAGCTGCAGAATGTGATACTACTGTGAAAATTAAAACATGAAAATACATTGCATTCTTACCTAAGTAACACTGGATTGTGAGTTTGCTGATTTTTACACATTTATGAAAACTAATAATAAATTCCTGGGGGAACATTCCTGTTGTTGTCCAAAACGTTTCTGAACTTCTGTTGTTAAAAAAAAGCAACATGACTTTTTATTTGTTACATTAAGTATGATATATTTATAAAAGAATGAGATCTGCAAAGTAATTTCTATTTAGGCTCCTTTGAAAAGGAACAATATACATCTGAAGATCCATTACAATATCAATGTTTACCATATCTTCTCTCTCTCTTACAAATAGCCTCTATTTCCTTTACTGCTTGCAAGTCTGTTCATCACAGAATATTCCCAGATACTTGAATCTCACAAGCCACTCAGTTCAACAGCCTGTCTAAAATTTGGGTTTGAGTGACTCTCACCTAGAAAGAGCCTATTTAGATTAGCTTCGTTGTCATTCCCTCCCTTCTCCTTTCTGCTGCATTTCTCAATAACAAAAAATTCTGGCACAGTTAGACAATTCATACCTGCACATTACACCACAACTGACCAACCCATTATGATACAGTCTTAGTTACATGACCACGTACTATTTTTCCACAGAACCCCTGCCTCATTCAGTGCACAAGATGGATGGTGCTTTGGGAATGAATCAGGGTTGTTCAGTGAAGGAGGCTGTTGTCTGTAGGATCCCTGCTTCATTTGTTGCAGACGTTGAAGGTGTCTAGTGAATGAAGTGGAAGACTGCAGGAATAGAAAGGATGGTCTTATATATAAGGCAGATGAATGGTGCCCTGGAGAAATGGATTCTATCCCTACCTCTGTCATAGTTTTCCTATGTGATGCTCGGCAAGTCACTTAAACCAAACTTTTCACAGATGGCAACTGTGATTCCTCATTTTCTGGGTGCCAACTTTAGATCCTGGGACTGAGCTGCAACTGAAGTCAATGGAAGATGTGCTTTAAACATATAAAGTGCAATAAAATATTAAGTACTCTGAAAAATCAAGCCACAGGCTGTCTCCTATTAGGCACCCACAATTATTGGACATTTTTTACCTCACTGTCTCTGTGCCTCAATTCCCCATCTGTAAAACGGGGATAATAATGTCCCCTCATCTCACAGGGATGTTGTGAAAATTAAGTACTATTTGTGAAGCATTCAGATACTATAGTGAGGAGCACCACAGAAAAATCCATAAGGAAATTAATAAGAATGGCCATGCAGGGTCAGATCAGTGGTCCATCTAGCCCAGTAGCCTATCTTCCAACAGTGGCCAATGAACAGAATAGGGCAATTATCAAGTGATCTATCCCCTGTTGCCCAGTCCCAGTATCTGGCAGTCAGAGGCTTAGGGACACCCAGAGCATAGGGCTGCATAATAATTCTGTCTTCATAGATTCAAGGACTGGAAGGGACCTCGAGAGGTCATCGAGTCCAGTCCCCTGCCCGCATGGCAGGACCAAATTCTGTCTAGACCATCCCTGATAGACATTTATCTAACCTACTCTTAAAT
>NW_020669223.1:0-1594 GCF_002925995.2 Terrapene triunguis | reverse complement strand
TATGATCATGAATGGTGTGGAGAAAGTGAATAGGAAAGTGTTATTTGCCCCTTTGCATAAGCAGTGGTCACCCAATGAAATTAATAGGTAGCAGTTTTAAAACAAACAAAAGGAAGTATTTCCTTACACAAAGGACAGTGTATCTGTGGAACTCACTGCCAGGGGATGTTGTGAATGCCATAAGTATAAGTGAGTTCAAAAAAGAATTAGATAAGTTCATGGAGGTTAGGTTCATCAATGGCTGTTAGCAAAGATGGTCAGGGATGGAACCCCATGCTCAGGGTATTCCTAAACCTCTGCCTGCCAGACGATGGGACTGGACAGCAGGATATGGATCATTCAATAATTACCCTGTTCTAGTCATTCCCTCTGAAGCATCTGGTACTAGTCACTGCCAGACGACAAGATAGTGGGCTAGATGGACCATTGGTCTGACCCAGCATGGCTATTCTTATAGTCTTATGTTCTAGGAGTTAAAAATCTTCTACAAACTCTAAGTACAGACAGTAAATGTCCAAATAGTCTTAACTCTTTTTGACTAAGTTTACAAAGAGGTGTGGAAAAGAGAGTTAGCTATTGGTTTTAATGATGGCAAACAAGTTGAGAAAAAATATACAAAACAACCAGAAGAACATACAAACTGCTTATTTTTTTAAAAAGTCAATGAAAGGGAATCTAACGGTATAAAGCTACTTGTCAGTGTCAAATTATATCTTTCTTTAACATTATTGTGGAAAAATCTGCAATATGGTTAGTAAGGAAAAAGCAGGGTTTAGAAGAGAGGTCCTGCAGGGATCAAGTGTTTGTGCTCTGCAGTTGCAGACAACATATAATCTTTGCTTTACTGATTAGGTAATCTTATCGTAAACCTGGATAGATATGTACAGGAAGATGATACTCAGCAAGATACCCCCAAATTAAGGCAGATAATACTAGCCACAGGCCATGTGGATTTGTGTGATTGATGCCCCTGCAGGAAGACTGAATAATGTTACACTTGAGGAAGCTGTCACATTTATATGCAGTACCTGGGAAGTACTGTTTCAGCGAGAGGTGGGTTGGATAATTCAGAATTAATGAGGAAGCCCTCAGATGGTCTTGTAAGATTTGGTCCCAACATGTTATAATGAAAGAAAGCACATGTAGCACAGATAGAGCTATCTACCTATTTATCTGAAAAGGCTCATGGGCATTCTGTAGTTCATTCCAGAAAACACATCGAATATGTGTTCCTTACATTGAGATGAGTACAGAATCCTTCCGTTTCCCCACTGAAAAAGAAGACACTGTAGGGGCTACAACTCCCTCCCTATTTGATTAAGTCACACCCCTTTTCAGAATCTTTGATTACCGTAGTGAGAGATGTAAATATGAGACCAATTGAGAATTTTGGATGGCTAAGGTATCCTGTATGCTGTTATTTGAGTGCTCCCCTCCCAAATACATAGTATCAGGTTCTTAATATAGGTATCACCACAGTTGTTTTGAAACTGACTTCTTGAGAGATTATTGCCAGAAGGTTATTGTTGATGTCCTGTTCGTATAGGCTGTCAGTCTTTGGCTAGAACAAAATCATGTATTTTTTCTGTCACAT
>NW_020669222.1:0-1277 GCF_002925995.2 Terrapene triunguis | reverse complement strand
GGTTGTGAGGACCTAAAGAAAGGTTTGAGTCAGAGATGAACCCCAAACATGGGCCTGAGTGACAGGCAGGATGGTGGTTTTGTCCACAGTGATTGAGAACGGCGTTAGTGGAGAGGACTTGGTGGTGGGGAGATTGAGAGCTGTTTTAGCCATGATAAGCTTGAGCTGAGCTTGAACTTTGCAGTTGAGTCATGGTGAGCTTGAGCTTTCAGTTTTTAGTGGAATGTCCCCTTGTTCTTGACTATGAGCATGTAAGTAGGAGTTTTTCTGGCTTTTGTTCTCTAAACCATTCATTATTTTGCATAGCTCTGCTGCCTCTTTTTATCTCCTCTCTAAACGCTCCCTATCTTTAGTTTCTCCAGGCTTCTAATCAATTTTGTCTCCAGGCTCCTATTTCTATGATATCTTTTTTGGAGGTAGGGTAATGAGAACTGAACACAATGTCCTCGGTGATAGTGCACCATCAATGTACATAATAGCTTTCCAATAGACGTCGTATTTTCTACCCCGTTCTTTATACTATATCTTTGTTCAAATCACATTCAATTATATACTCTTCTGCTGTCATCTACATCTCCCCTACCCTCCCTGATTTTGAAACCTGACTTTTTTTTTTTATTCCTCTCCCCACAGTCCTCCCTCATCATACTTGGTGACTTCAAATTTCACACTGATGCCCACTCTGACCCATTAGCTGTTCCTCTTTGCCTTCATTTTCTCTTTTGACTTTCAACCTTGGATCATCTCTCCTGTTTGCCAAAGTGGCCACTTGCTTGACCTTGTCTCTGTGCGTCTTTGCTCAAGTGTTCCTTTTCTGATCTCTCAGGAGTGGTGACGCTCTCCAAACGCTACCCCGTCACTTCTTCCTTATTGCCTATTTCCCCTCTACCAGTGATCTAAGCTCTTATTCTGCACCACTCTCAACTCCTTTATTGTTCCCTCTCCTCCTCCTCTGTAGACTCTATTGTTAGTTCACTGCACTCTGCTCTCGCTACACTTGATTCTTTCACCTCTCCTTCCCACCAAAAGTCTGTTCCAAAACCCTAAACCTGGCTCATTCCCAGCTTCAGCTTTCTCCACACCTGCTCTCATGTCAGTGACTGTCACTGGAGAGAGTCTCAAGACAACATGGATATCTTCTGCTGCAAAATTGATCTTTCCTTCTTTAGTTCTACTGTATCGCTGGCTGAACAGCACTGCCTCTCCACTGTCATTGAATCCCCAGCTCGCAATCCCTGTCACATGTGCAATCTCTGACTCCTTCCTGTGCCCTCCAT
>NW_020669221.1:0-2969 GCF_002925995.2 Terrapene triunguis | reverse complement strand
TCACATAGTACAATCTTCCTGAGATCTTATATCCACATTTTTTTTTTAAACAAAATATTTACTGTGAGGTCCGTGATCTCCAGGATATAAAACTAAAATAGGCATTCACTTGTATAAGGTGAATTGAAAAATACTATTTCTTTTGTTTTTTACAGCACATCTAATTGTAATCAAAAATAAATATAAAGTGAGCACTGTACACTTTGTGTTCTGTGTTGTAATTGAAAACAATATATTTGAAAATGTAGAAAACATCTAATATATTTAAATAAATGATATTCTATTATTGTTTAACAGTGCGATTAATCACGTGATTAATTTTTTTAATCGCGCAATTAATCACGATTAATTTTTAAAATCACTTGAGAGCCCTAATTACAAGTTTAGCTGATAAAAGGTAATAGTGTTGATGTAATATACTTGGACATCTGTTTAGTGTTTGACTTGGTACTGTGTGACATTTTTGATTAAAAAACTAGTATGATATAAAATTAACATGCACACAAATATATTAAAAACTAACTAACTGATAAGTCTCAAAATGTAACTGTAAATGGGGAACCATTACTGAGCAGGTTTGTTTCCAATGGGATCCTGCAATGATCAGGTTTTGGCCCTGCATTATTTAACATTTTTGTCAATGAACTGGAAGAAAACATTACATCATCACTGATAAAATTTGCAGAGGACACACAAATTGGGGGAGTGGTAAATAATAAAGAGGGCACTGATTCAGAGTGATCTGAATCTCCTGGAAAAATGGGTACAAGTATACGTTTTAATACAGCTAAATGTAAATGTATACATCTAGGAACAAAGAATGTAGGCCATACATACAGGTTGGGGGGACTCTATCCTGGGAAACAGTGACTCTGAAAAAGATTTGGGGATTATAGTGGATAATCAGCTGAACATGAGCTCACAGAACTAATGCAATCCTGGGATGCATAAATAGGGGAATCTTATTTCTGAATTTGGCACTGATGGGAGCGCTACTGAAATACTAACTCCAGTTCTGGTGTTTACAGTTCAAGAAGGATGTTGATAAATTGGAGAGGGTTCAGAGAAGAGCCAGAGGAAGGGATTAGAAAACATGCCTTATTGTGATAGGCTCAAGGAGCTCCTGAATACACTTCAGGGTTCCCCCATTCTCGATAAGGCATCAGCCACTACATTCTCCTTTCCCTTGATATGAATTATCTCCATGTCAAATTCCTGTAGGGCTAGACTCCAGCAAAGTAATCTAAAATTGGTTCCCTTAGCTCAGTGCATCACTTAAAACAGTACATTTTTTATTACACCAAAAAAGGTTTAAGTTGCTTAACAGCCTAGACAGTGGCATAACGTCTTTCTTGATTACATCATGGTTTTATTCATTGGGGGTCAGATTTTGACTAAAGTAGGCAATAGGATGCCTCTTATCCCCCACTACATCTTGCATCAGTACTTCACCTAACCTAGTGTTAGAGACATCAGTACACACACACATGGTTTGTTGAAAACAGGGTTGACTAAAACAGGTTCTTAAGACAAAGCTTCTTTTATATTCTGGAAGCCTTTCTCACAGGCCTCCATCCATACCACCCGGTTGGGTTTCCTCTTTTTTGTAAGGTTTGTTATGGAGCCACAATGCCTCTACACCCCTTTAAAAACCTTCGGTAATAGTTGTCCAGACCAGTAAAGGATTGGACCTACTTCTTGGTTTGAGGGGCAGGCCAGCTCTGAATAGCTTCTACCTTCAAAGGGTTGGGGAGAACCAACCTAATGCCCACTCTATGTCCTAGGTAGGATACCTCTGCAACCCCCATCTTGCATTTGGAGACCTTGGCGGTGAGGCTGGCTTCTCACAGCCTTTGTAACACAATTCCCACATGGTTTAAGTGGTCTTGCCAGGAGCTACTGAAAATAGCCAAGTAATCTATACAAAGCTCTGGCAAATGTTTGTAACCCTTGCAGCACCTCATTGATAAGCCGCTGAAAGGTAGCCTCCAAATTTATTTATCCAAAGATATACACCTCTACCCCGATATAACGCTGTCCTCGGGAGCCAAAAAATCTTACTGCGTTATAGGTGAAACCGCATTGTATCGAACTTGCTTTGATCCACCGGAGTGCGCAGCCCCACCCGCCCAGAGCGCTGCTTTACCGCGTTATATCCAAATTCATGTTATATCAGGTCGCGTTGTATTAGGGTAGAGGTGTATATAGTCCAGATTCTACTATAAAAGCAGATTTTTCCTGGGCATCAACATCTAAATACCCACAAGTCAAATCCAGTGTGCTTATGTATTTTGCACCGCCCAGTAGGTCCAGTAAGTCCTTTATTTGTGGTGTGGGGTATGGGTCAGGCTGGGTGATAGCATTCAGTTTCCTGTAATCCACACAACATCTCACAGTTTTGTTATTTTGAAGAACCTCTACAATAGGAGATGCCCAGGGTCTTTTTGACTTCGTGGTTACCCCATTTCAAGCATGCTTTCCACCTTCTCCTGGATTTGCTTCTGCATTTCCCCTGTTGCTCTGCTAGGAGCTGGGCAAGGCCTCAAGATTTGAATGGAGTGTACAATATCTCCCCTTCACAGCCTTCCCTGCTGACCACAGACAAAGCAGTGAATCAGATCCATATTTCCTTGGGACCTGGTTATAACATTAATATACTTAGACATGGCTAAAATGTTATTACCTATCTAAATATCAGTGGGTAGAAAATTCCTGTTGCCAACCACAACATCACCCTTAAAGCATTCCCATTCAAGGTGGACTTGAGGTAGAGATACAGTGACAAAAATTCAGCCAAAGTTAAAATATTTAGGCTATGTCTCCACTACAAAGGTAAGTCAACCTAACATAGGTTGACTTACAGCCACCACATTAATTACTGTGGTGGCTGATGTCCACACTACTCTCCTTCTGTTGGTGGTATGCATCCTCCCCAGGAGCGCTTCCACTGACTGAAGAGGGGCAGTGTG
>NW_020669220.1:0-1131 GCF_002925995.2 Terrapene triunguis | reverse complement strand
ATTAAAACATCAATTTTCTGTGAAAAGCAGATATTTTTCATGACAAATTGTTTTCTTGAAAACCCATTTGTCTACTGAAAAATAAGTTTAGATGGAAAAATTTTAAGCCCTAAAACTAAGCAAGTTACTTCATGGGGGTATTTAATATAGCTGGTGATAAATTTTCTGACAGATTGTTTTTCCATTGGAAAATAGTGATTCATCGAAAGCAAAACATTTTGCAGAAACACAAAATCATAGGAATGTAGGGTTGGAAGGGACCTTCAGAGGCCATCTAATCCAGCCCCCTGTGCTGAGGCAGGACCAAATAAACCTAAACCATCCCTGGCAGGTGTTTGTCTAACCTGTTCTTAAAAACCTGTAATGATAGGGATTCCACAACCTCCTTTGATAACCTATTCCAGTACTTTAACAATTGTAACTTTTTGCCTGATTTACACTGCAAATTGCATGAGTTACTAACCACAGTTCCTTTACTCAGGCAGCTACATAAGATTATAATTAAAGATGAGATTGGTGAGACACACATAGAAACATAAAATCTTTATTAGTACTTAGATACAAACAAGTTGCATTGGAGTTACAGACAAGTAAGAAGAACAAGATAAATACAGCACAATAACACCTGTATTGCACACATTTGTAACCTTATGGGGACCATCAGAAGTGAAGATGAAGACAAAATTTCCTATGAAACAGAACATCCAGCTCCCACCCAACTCTAGTAGTTAGCAATGATGAGTGGATGGGGAAGTGTCAGAAAGTTTAGTGTGATCTCCCAAAGGTTCAGCTTCTTCTCTGATCTTTAGCAGAACTGCAGCTCCCCTAAGGTCTGCACAACTGGATTGGAAAGTTTACTCCAGTAGGCTTTCTTTCAAGATTTCTGGTACTTCCCTCTTTTTGTCAGCATCAGAAATATTAGAAGAGATGATTATATGTGCTTCCATTTCATTCTGAATAGGAACCAGAGTTCAAAAGTGCATAAAATAAAGGAATGAGGGCAATTGACCAACTTTTAAAAATAGCTTACCCAGGTGATGGAAAAGTGGCTTGAGGGCTGCATTCATTGGATTTGTTTATAGAGTCATAGATTCTAGGACTGGAAGGGACCTCGAGAGGTCATCGAGTCCA
>NW_020669219.1:0-1960 GCF_002925995.2 Terrapene triunguis | reverse complement strand
GGGGGGGGGGGGGGTGGCGGCGGTGCTGAGGGTGTGTGTTATGGCGGCACTATGGAGGGCGGCACTCTTTTTTTTTGCTTGGGGTGGCAAAATAGTTAGAGCTGTCCCTGTGTGGTGATACATGAGGCAACCAACCAATTTTGGGCCTCCACACATGTGAGGTACTTGGTCTCATTAAGAGAATGTATGCCATAGACAGAAAGACATCATAGAACCAGATATAAGAATATTAATAGTATCATATGAAGATGTATTCACAGGAAATGAGTGCTTCCCAGTAACATACAAGATATGGTTAAGAGAAGACACAGAACGTGTGATACGTGGTATAAGAAAGTTCCTCAAGCCATAAGAAAGAGGCTAGAAGAGGAGCTGCAAAACATGACAACAGATGGTATCATTTGGGAAATAGAAGAACCAAGAAATCGAGTTCACTCCTAGCAGTTGCAGAGAATAAAGGAAGGGGACTAAAGTGTTTATGGACCCTAAGGAGCTGAACACAATCATCAAAAGAGAACACACCCACTTGCTCACAAGAAGTGAACTATTGTCTGAGATGGCAGAAGCTAAATTCTTCAGCAAATTAGAGGCATCAGCTGAATTTTGGCAAATCCCTTTGGACACTGAAAGCTCAAAGATCTGCACGTTCAACACACCATTTGCTTCCTAACACTGCCTTTCAGAATATGTTTGGCTCCAAAAGTATTTCCCCATAAAGTGAGCCAGATACTAGTGGGTCTAGCAGGCATGAAAATATACTTTGATGACATACTCATTTGGGGCAGCACTACTATTAAGCATCAGGAACAACTGAGGAGTGTACTGGAAATTGCGAGAGCTAATAACCATAAACTGAATAAGGCCAAATGTCACTTTCAAACAATGGACATAATGTACCTGGGAAAGACATGGACTCCAAACAAAATCTTGCCTGATGAATCAAAGATTCAGACAATACCGAACATGCTGAGACCTGAAGATAAAAAGGGAATTCAAAGGCTGCTAGGCATTTTGAATTATGTCAGCAAATTCATACCTAACAATACAAGTCACGCACATCTCCTCCACAAGGTCACTGAATGGGCATAGATAGCAGAGCATGAAAGAAAGTTTTGTGATTTAAAGCACATTCTGACATTAGCTTCAGTGTTGCAATATTTTGACCAACGGAAAGACATCAGGCTCTCCACAGATGCCTTGAAAGGAAGGCTGGGAACAGTACTATTGCAGTGTCATGACACTGATTGGTTGCTGCTCTCACATGCATCTAGTGTGATGACATCTGCAGAGAAGATGTAAGCACAAATTGAAGAAGAGACGCTAGATTTGGCATATAGGTGTACAAGATTTCATGACTTTTCTCTATGGTCATAGTTTCAAAGCAGAATCTGATCATAAACCTCTGATGGCAATACATTAAAAGAGACTAGGAGAAGCACCACCCAGGATACAGGGACTATTTTAAAAATACAGTATTATTTGTGACCCTGGAGTTCCATCCTGGATGGCTTAGTAATGGCAGACACACGCTCAAGAGTGTATGCTCCATCTGACAATACACAGCCTCGACAAGCAGTAAACATGCATGTGAACATGACAAAAGCCTCACATGCTGTATCTCCAGGGGTGTGGGACAAATTAGAGACAAATGACTAAAGATGAAATGCTGCAAGCAGTGATATAAGGAATAAGTCAAGAGGGGATGGGACTCAACACTGCCTACCTGCATATTCCCACTACAAAAATGAGCTGTCAGTGATCTCAGGAGTGCTCTTGGAGGGGATCCCAATTGTGGTTCCCACCATAGTGACAATGAAAATATTGGAATGAATACATGAAGGGCACCTGGGAAAGAGCAAATGAAAAAGGAGAGCTAGAGAAATTATATAAAATTACAGATTGTATTACAGACGAATAGTGACACTGAAGAAATGGTAGGCAGGTGCAGAATGTGTTAGAG
>NW_020669218.1:0-1416 GCF_002925995.2 Terrapene triunguis | reverse complement strand
GATAATATCGTTAATGCCAATCACCATGGGCTTATGGAAAATAGATCAACACTAACCTGAGCTTTTTTTAAGTTTGGTTGGTGTAATATAATCACGCATCTGACTTGGTACCTCATGACAGAAAGACATCAAATTAACAGGGCACACATTAAATGGATTAAAAACTGGCTAACTGATAGATCTCCAAATGCAATTGTAAACAGGGAACCATCATCGAATGGGTGTTTCTAGTGGGGTCCTGCCAAGGCCTGCTCTTGGCCCTTCACGATTTATCATTTTTATGAGTGACTTGAGCGAAAACACAAAAATCTTCACTGATAAAGTTTGCAGATGACACAAAAATTGGGGTGTGGAAGGGCTGGTAAAATAATGAAGAAGACAGGTCAGTGGTAGATCGCTTAGTAAGCTGGGTACAGGCAAACGACGGGCATTTTAACAGGGCTAAGTGTATCTGTAGAGGTGTAGGAACAAAGGATGCCAGCCATTGTGACGGGGTGTCCACCCCACCCCAGTTACATTAAGTTAATTAACCCCATAGGCTGCACCTCGGGGGGCATCAGGGATTGAAAGGCTGATGGATGATGGAGCCCAGCTCAGAAGGAACTGACAGGGCTGCTGTAAAGCCAGGAAGCTGGCAGCAGAAGGGGGCCGCAGGGGAAGTCGGTGGCAGTCGCTCCCTGGGAGGAGAAAGTTTAGGCTGGGAACCCCAGAGATCGGGGGAGTAGCAAGAGGGTCTGGGAACAAGCAGGCCACAGTTGCTAGACACAGGGTCCCCTGCCAGCCACCAGTGGAGCGGCACTGTCCAGGCAGTGACGGGATGGCTGCCAGTTTGGATGGGGAGACTTTGCGACCCTGGAAGGGGAGGACTCCAGTGAGCTGGCTGGAGGGCCAGGCCCTGAAGAAAGAGGCAGCCGGGCGCATGCATGAGCGGCCGCAGGGGCGTGGGACCTGGAAGGAGCTAATCCCCAGAGCAGCCAGGAGGAGCGCCCCAGTGGTGGTGCGACCGTGGCTGGGATCCCGGGTCAAGGGCGATGCCGGCAAACCGGAGCGGAGCCGGAGAAGAGCCACGGGAATGACTGAAGGGTTCCGGGGAGACTCGATCCCGTCTGTCTGTATCCCCCGGGGAACAAACTCCTAATCCGGGCTCTGGCCTAACCTGGCCCCACGGCTGGACGTGAACTAGACAAATCCAGAGTGGGAATAAGGCGTAAAACGGTACCAGTGAGAGTAACTAACGGTAGGAACCATTTACCGGGGGTGGGGGCCGGGGCGGAATCTCCTTCCCGGCCAGTTTATAAATCGCGATTTCCTGGTGCTGTGATTGGATGTTTTCCTCACAGCTCTGTTGTAGGATTTACTGGGGGCCCCCTGCTAGCCTGGCCCTGGGCTCCCCCCCAGCTCTGCCGGTGCCCCGAC
>NW_020669217.1:0-1144 GCF_002925995.2 Terrapene triunguis | reverse complement strand
GGGGGGGGTGCCCTGCTGGTCACTGTGAGGGCGGCAGTCTGGCTGCATTCGGCGGCGTGCCTGAGGGAGGCCCGCCGGTCCCGCGGCTTTGGCGGCAGGGACGCTGAAGGCGTGGCACCGGCAGACCTCCCGCAGGCATGCCACCGAATCTGCGTGACCAGCGGACCCCCCACAGGCGCGCTGCCGAAAGCCGCGCTTTGGGGCAGCAAAAACCAGAGCCGCCCGTGTGCAGGATCCCCCTGAACCCTTATTTGCCAGACCCTGACATATCAAAATGCCAGAAACATGATTAAATTAAGAGCACACAGGGCACGCAGAGGGGAAACACTGGAGGGAAAGAAAAGCCAGGACAGGCAAAGGACATTATGAGTCACGAACAAACTAACCTCAAACTACACTATCTGAACACAGGGCGTGGTACCATAAAGATACTTCTAATCGCACATCTGTGATAAAAATTTTGGTATTAATGTTAAGATTTGGGGATAAGAATTTTGACACAGATGTTAAACCTTATGATAATGGTACTTTTCAATTAATACCTGTAAACAGGTTTAAAGCTGATCACAGCAGAGAAACCATAAAAAAACCTGGTTTGCTGTGTGTGATTGGAGAAACTGAGGCATGCTGCCTCATGGCCTTAATGGCTGGATGCCAAGAGAACTATAACACAAACTGCCTTCAAGCTAGTCAGTGACTAACCCTCTTGCAGTAAACTAAGGGGGGGAGGTGTGACGTTCTGTACCTCATGGGAACACCCTACACCCCCATGTTCGTTCTTATAATATGATTGTGTGGTATCCAGTGCAAAGTGTGTCACGTCAGCTGTCTTCAGAAGGCTCATGATACACTGAGCATTGTAGTTATAGTAATGTTATAATAATTGTTATAGTAATGTTATAGTAAGGTTATAGGTTGTAATTTCATGTATATAGTTATGAGGCTGAAAATGTGTCCTCATGGCTTAAAGTGAGCCCAGGCAAAAACTCCCCAAGAGGAGAGGGGCAGTTCACACCTCATCAGGGCATGTATGAGACAAACCCAGCCCAGCCTCACAGGAACAAAGGACACTGGCCTAGGCAACAAAGGATCTGTTGGACTCATAGACTTTAAGGTCAGAAGGGACCAATATGGTCATCTAGTC
>NW_020669216.1:0-1013 GCF_002925995.2 Terrapene triunguis | reverse complement strand
CTCTGACCAGCCACTGCATGAACCAACAATAGAGAGGCTACAGCTAAGATAACCCCCAGCTTCCCAGGCATGCAGCCCCTCCCACTGAAGTATAAACCCAAAATGATACCATCTTGCGCTGCATAGGGAACTGTACAGCAAACCTTCACAGAGTTCTCCCCTCCAATGTGGAGAGGAAATGCAACAGCCCCTGCTCCTCAGCTAATATTCCCAAGCATTTCACTCCAAACTTACTGGTTTAGGTTAAAACATAAAATAAGTTTATTACAAAAAGATAGATTTTAAGGGATAGCAAACAGATCACAGCAGATTACCTAGTAAATAAACAAAAATGCAAACTAAGCCTAAGATACTAGAAAGATAGGATATGAATTAACACATTCTCACCCTGACTGATGATACAGGCAAGGTTGCAGATTCTTAAGGGACAAGCTGCATTTGCTTTGCAGCTTGGGATCCCCATCCCAAGTCCTTTTCCTTAGGAGCTTCTCTTAGGTGTTTGGTTGTGGGGGAGTGAAGAACCACTGATGATGTCACTCCCGGCCTTATATAGCTTTTCCATAGGGCAGGAACGCTTTGTTTCAAACTTGGTTCCCAGACCAGTTTGTGGAAAACTACAGACAACCCAAAATGGAGGTCAGAGTCATGTGGCCTGGTCACATGCCCTTGCATACCTTGCTGAGTGATAGCAACCATTACTTGCAGGCTGTCTGGAGCATTCTCAGGAAGGTTAAACTATTTCACAGCCCATTGTCTTAATGTTAATGGCTCATCAACAATCTGGCTTCTTCATTGTTGTGGTGTTTTCCAGAGTAAGCCCATTTGAAATGGAGCCATAGTTAATATTTATCATTTCAGATACAAAAATGATACATGCACACAAATAGGATAATCATTCAGCAAATCGTAACTTTTCCAATGACACCTTACATGACCCATCTTGTACAAAATGTGCATCACAATTATAGGAGTACTTGTGGCACCTTAGAGACTAACAAATTTATTAGAGCATA
>NW_020669215.1:0-1171 GCF_002925995.2 Terrapene triunguis | reverse complement strand
TCAAGGTTCAAATCCCGTCTCAGCCAGCATAAAGGGGATTTGAACCCCAATCTCCTACAGGTTGGCCACAACCCCAAACCACTAGGCCATACACAACTGCTTGCTAAGTTTGTGACCTAATGAATATGTAATGAAAGTGGAACAACTGCAGCAGAAAAATTGGATGCAGCTTCCAGGCCACAATGAGAACCCCTCTTAGTCCAGCAGTTGCATGTTTCCTTTGGAGACAGGAGATGACTGTTCAAGTCCCTTCTCAGCAAACCGAGGAAGGAGTTGAACCTGCATCATCCACATGCTGGGTAAGCACCCAAGCCACTGGACTACAGAGGGATTCATGGCAGATCCCTTGCCCAACTGCTTTTTAATGAAAGTGACACAGCCTCAAGCTGCTACAAAGAGCAACCCAGCTCCGACTATCCCTTACGGCCCTGACTGGGGCTCACACTTGCAACAATGCAGAGCCCTATTCAAATCCCGTCTCATCGGGCAGGGAGAAGGAAATTGAACCAGCGTCTACCCCTCCTCGGTACCGAACGCCGCTTGCCAGCCACGGCCAGGAACCCCTCTGGGGACTAAACTGTTTCTTTTGAGCTTGTTCGGTACCTGCGAATGCCCCACCAAACAGCTGAAGAGAGAGTGGGAGGGAGACTGAGGCCTATCATGTAACCTTCAGCCTAGTGGTTAGGGTCCTCACCTTTGATTGTGGGAGGGGGCCCTGTTCTCATTTAAGCTTGGACGAGCCATGCCGAAGCGGGCGATGACAGAGCTCTATAAAAGGTGTGAAGTGACTAAGGACGTGTTAGTTACCCCTGCATGTAGCACACGCGTCGGGGTGACCGGAGGACATGAATACCAAACATTAAATCAAACCAAAGGCCGCATGTCTTCCCGCACCGCGCGGTCGGCCTGTGGAGCTCGTTGCCAGTTGATGTGGTGAAGGCCAAACTGTAAGTGGGGTCAAAAAAAATGAGCGAGTTTGTGGAGAATAGCTCCACCAACAGCTATTAGCCAAGACGGTTAGAGACGCAGCCCAGTGTGCTGGGCATCCCGAGACCTCAAGACTGCCAGACGGTGGGCGTGGCCCACAGAGCATGGCTCACTGGCTAATTGTCCTCTTCTGTTCATTGCCTTTGAAGCATCTGCCTCTGTGGGAAGAGAGGCGACTGGGCTA
>NW_020669214.1:0-2340 GCF_002925995.2 Terrapene triunguis | reverse complement strand
AGGAGGGTGCCATATGGCTAGCGAGCGCAGAGCTGGCAGATGCTTGCGATCAGCACATCAATGGGTAACTGCTCATTTATTTGAAATGAGAAAGCCAAAGACTACACTTACATTAGACGTGCTAAATGACCTGGCAATCATTTTGGTAGCCATCTACAAATAGGGATATCTGGCAGCATGTGAGTAGTTCAACTAATTCATTGTCTGCCCAGCTTATTAAATGTACATCACAAGACTTGGCAAACTTTCTAAGTGCCCGTTTCAAAAGCAAACCCTCCTTGCTGCTCTTCAGTTTAGATCCTACCCGAGCCTTGAAATTCAGCTTGCGTCATTTCCCCCCCCACCTGTCAACAAAATCTCCAGCCAGCCACTCCACTAGGTCTACTTCATGTAATATGAGAGAGACTGGGTGGGTGCGGTAATATCTTTTACTGGACCAATATCTGTTGGTGAGAGAGACCAGCTTTCGAGCTACACAAAGATATTACCTCACCCACCTTGTCTCTCTAATATCCTGGGACCAACAGAGCTACAACGACAGGGCAATCATACAGTATGGGCACTCCACATTCTCAGCAGCTAAACAGGATGGTAAGTTCTTGGCTGTGGTTAGCAACAAAATTTCCTAGGAGGATGCAGAAGTAGTTTGGGGGAAAGTCTGACAGGCTGTTTTGCTTGGCAATAACATTCAAACATCACAGTGAGCAATGCTGGATCGGAAAAAAAGATGGCTTTCAACCTGTGTTTGAACACATTGCTTTGTTCATTTTGTGTGTTCCTACCAACGGCACCACTTACACACAGGACCTCAGACACCCACTCACACATATGCAGCAGGAGGTGGAAAGTTCTCCTGCAACCAAAACATTTCATTTTCTCTGGATATTTAGTGTCCAACTCTGTCAAAGTTGGACCGCGAATGCCTCCAGCTCTGTTGTTTGATAATTGCACACATATTTACATATTATATGAAAGCAGATTTAAGACTCCTGTAGTCTGGAGACATCTTCATCCCATGTTCTCTGCTTAAAGGTTTTTCTCTATCACGTATAGATTCATCTCAGAAATTACATTATAAATATTGATTCAGCCTATTGATTACCTTTGATATGTGTGATGGCTCACTGCCAAAATAAAGCCATCAGCAGGAAGTAGTTTGGGGGAATGAACACAGTATTCCAATTTGCAGAAATATTGCCAACTGGTTTCAATGTGCGGCTACTTTCCAAGGGAAACAACCTCCACACTGAGTTCAGACTACGAGCCCTTGGGGACCTATTGCCAAGCAGATAATAAAGAGAATAACTTACTGTTAATTAATATTGACTCGTGAGGGGGAGTGGTGTTTTTGCACAGAGGAATTCAAAGCCATGGGTCATGTGGTTTAAAACAGGAGCCTTGACAGGAACAGATGCTTATAAAAACATCATATTTCTTTAAAAAAAAAACACAACTTTGCCCATAGAAAGGCTTTTTAAGGTGGGGTATTGATTTTGGTGATCTCCAACCTAGACTTTAAAAACAATGCTAAGCACTAATGCTATAAAAGAATTCAATGGGCATCTAATATTTGTTGAATAAATTATTTGCCAGATATTTCACCCTGGTAAACAAAACTCTACTTAGTACTTGTACTTTTTGTCTTCAAAGCACTTCACAATCTCATAACTAAGACCTCTATCTTGCAAACACTTAGGCATGTGCATCAAGGGACTACTCATATGAGTAAAGTTAAGTAGGTGCAGGATTGGGGCCTAATACTGACTCTCCTCAGAACTTACATAAAGGTCAACTCCTTGCACTTCCCTGAGGCTTACAGCAAGCTTCCTTGAGGTAGGTAAGTATTATCCCCATTCAACAAACAGGGAAATTGAGATGGAAGATATGGCCAAAACTTTCAAATTTAGGTTCCCTAAATATGGTTTGAAATCTATTTATTTAGGTTCCTAACTATGGCGCCCATAAGTCTGAAAATTTGTCTGTAAGGGCCTGGCCTAATAGAGTGCTGAGTGCCCTCAGCTCTCATGGATGGTCACTGAAGCAGAACAAATAATTTGTGAATTGAACCATGGGTGTGGAGGATGCTCAGAATTGACTCCAAAGGCCTTAATTCAGCAAGGTGTGTAAGTACTTATACAACTGTAAGTATATGATCAGTCCCCTTTGAGCTTAGTGGGCCTTTTCTTGTGCTTAAAGTTAGGCCCATGCTTAAGTGCTCCATTGAGCTTCCCCCATATCTGAGGCAGCCCACTCATTCCCCAGCTCACACAGTGCAACAAGGTGGTAGTGGCCAGCTGGAGTGAGCCATATGGCTGATACCACATTGACCCCACTGGCAGG
>NW_020669213.1:0-1269 GCF_002925995.2 Terrapene triunguis | reverse complement strand
CAAAAACATCCCTTAGCCAAAGAAAGCCAGTGACGGTTTCTCACAGCGTCACCCACTGGCTGGGTGGGAGTGTGGGGGTGTGACCGAGCGGTGTTGCCATCAATGACAGGCCCCGGAGGGGATAAGGAATGTGCTGCTAGCCCCAGAGCAGGGCAATGCTCTCCAATTCCAATGGTAGACGGCTCACAGTTCTGATCCCAGCCGTGCGGTTGCTTTATATAGTGACAGCACTGGCTATCTGCAGCACATGGATTCAGTAAAGCAGTGGAGCTGGAATCAGTTTAGACATCAGTGAAGGAGGCTGTGCAAGAGCCTTGCCCTCCGCCATCGCTCTGAGTCCCACGAGCTGCTAGCTAACAGGCTCTTCATAGAGTTTCAATTACTCTCCCTTGCCCACAGCTGCATCTGTGTCTTCTTAACTGGACAGCAGCCGAGCTGGCCCTGCTCAGGGAGTCGCTGATGGTTAAGAGAGATCTAAATTCTCTCTTTGCCTAGATCATGCTGGAAAGGGAGACCACGCTGATCTTCAATACTTCCCTAGTTCCCTGCCACGGTCCCCAGACACATACAGCAGTTTATGCATAAAGGGTGGGGGGATGGTAGGAACAAACAGAGAAACACCAGCCCCTCCCCCCCAAGCCCCCGCTCCATTTAGTTATGCAGGGACCTTCCAAGAAATCCCAAATTCCCAGGACCGGATTCCGATCTCACTAACGCCAGTTCTCAGTGTCACCAACCCCAAGCATTCAAAATCCGCGAGTCAGGCCCCCAAACATCATGAGTGTGACTGTGCTGCCAGGGCCGGCTCTAGGTTTTTTGCTGCCCCAAGCAAAAAAAATTTTGGCTGCCCCCCGTCCCAGCCCTGGGCTCCTCGCCGGACCCCCCTGCCACCCCAGCTCTGGGCTCCCTCATTCCCCCCCACCTGCACCCTCCTTCCGCCACAGCCCTGGGTCACTGGTAACTCGCTCCCAGGGCAGGTCATTCAGCAGGAATTTTAGATGTGCACAGAACACAGACAGGATTGGTTCCCATATGGTTACAGAACTGCAGTAAAGTGGAACAATTTTCAGCTTGTGTGACTGGAGGATATCTGGATGCATATTATAAGACTGTCCTACATAAATGAAGAAAAGTTGAGGTGCCTTTATTATTCTTTTGTTCCTCTCTTTCTTTCTATGGGGAATTTGCCAATGCAATATCACTGTCTTCCTTTTAAACAAACAAAAAAGGCAATGGCTGTTGAAAATAGCAATTCCAGTCCTAATAACC
>NW_020669212.1:0-1456 GCF_002925995.2 Terrapene triunguis | reverse complement strand
CGATATGGCCATTTCGAATTTAGCGCTACTCCTCTCGTTGGGGAGGATTACAGAAATCGATTTAAAGAGAGCTCTATGTCGATCTAAATAGCTTCGTGGTGTGGACGGGTGCAGGGTTAATTCGATATAACGGCGCTAAATTCGACATAAAAGCCTAGTGTAGACCAGGCCCAAGTTATGTGTGTAGGAAATGAGAAATAATCTAAGGATGGAGGGCAACACTTTATTACAGCTAAATGGCCAGCACTTTTATCTGAGCTGGAGCCATTATTATCTCTTAAAGAAAGCTCTCTAGTTACAGTACCTGACCTACCTTTCAGCTCCTGTCAGTACACCTCCATCTAAGGCACAGGAGTACTAAATAAAAAAAGGTTAACTACAATGTTTTTTATTTCCAATAACTCATTTAAAACAGCCTAACACGGTATACATGGTAAGTCCCTGTAACCCTTTCTTCGAGTTTAAATTGCATAATTTACATGTATCTAGGCTTTAAACCCAGCAGTGCCATCTATTGGTACACTGCAGTATAGGTGTAAAGAAGTGAACCGCTCACAGCTTTCCAGGTGTCCCCTGCCAAATGTGTAATGTATTGTACAGAGTTCAGATAGCTGAGCGGCTCTACAATGGGAAAGAAGCTGGCAGGTCTCTACCATGAGTGGAAAATGCCAGCAGCAGCAGCAGCAGGGGTAACTTTCACCTTTGTTAAAATAAAGGGACTTTAGCTTGTAGCCGCACAGCCACAGACCTGCTTGGGTCCTATGTGTAGTGATCCAAGGTGGCATTGGATTCCAGCTGCAAGACAGGCAGCTGACTTGTATGAGTTCTTGGGGGGGGAAAAACTCTTCCTCTAACTGAAAAGGTTATGCAGTGACCAATAGCCGGGTCACACACTCTATAGCTTCTGTGGGCTAAGCTCACTGAACACACCAGAGGTTTCTTGCATTCCTCCATTTCCCTCCCCCCCCTCAGGGCCGGCTCTAGGGACCAGCAAACCAAGCACATGCTTGGGGCGGCACAATTCCAGGGGCAGCATTCCGGCAGTTCGCTCTCGGAGTTGTTGTTTTTGTTTTGTTTTGTTTTTTGTTTGTTTGTTTTTTGTTGTTGTTGCTTGGAACGGCAAAAAAACTAGAGCCGGCCCTGCTCCCCCTGTGTGCCATCCTCCCAACCGCCTGTTTCAAGGGTTCCCTACAACTCCCCCTTATCTCCCCTGTGCCATGGGTTGTGTGCCCTCATTTACTAGGGTCCCCCATTCTTTCCCATAGCTGGTGCTCTGTGTACCTCCCATTCAGGGGTCCCCCATGGCTTGGGCTGTGTTCACACTCCCATTTGCACTACCGTTATTTTTAATCTGGTATTCAGGGTGTCAACCTGTTAAATTCTACAGGGAGGATAAGCAGAGATGACATGAGGTACTGTTGTAATGCAAGATGTTAATATGGCACCTATATATAGC
>NW_020669211.1:0-2452 GCF_002925995.2 Terrapene triunguis | reverse complement strand
TTCGATTTAAGTAAAATCGAACTACCCTCGTAGTGTAGACATACCCTAAGAGACTATACGCAACCAGAAAACCTGTTTAAATTGATTTCTATGAGTAGTAGGTTTTATTATTTTTCTTTTTTTAGCTAACCTCTACATTTTAAGTCTAAATTGCCTGCCAATTGACCAAATTCTCTCTTGATACACACACATACCCTACTAAGGTTCCATGGGTGTAACTGAGGGCAGAATTTGACCTAGTGTAGTTTTAGTTAATAGGCTGTACCTGATCCCAATATAAATGACAGTTTTGTCACTGATTTCAATGAAAGCAGGCTCAGGACTTGAGATACTAACCCAGACTTATTTTATTTGGAATTTTGCCACTGCCAAGAGGCTGCAATTTATAAGTTAATAGAGGGAACATTGTCACAAGCTATGGAAGATCCAAAGGAAGAATGACCAATAAGATCAATACTCAAACGTGATGACATTAATTGTTAAGTGGAATGGTATTACTTTTCTTAGGGTACAAAATTAGGTCGATTTAATAGAAGTCGATTTTTTAGAAATCGATTTGATACAGTCGATTGTGTGTGTGTCCCCACTAAGTGCATTAAGTCGGCGGTGTGTGTCCACAGTACCGAGGCTAGCGTAGACTTTTGGAGCGTTGCACTGTGGTAGCTATCCCACAATTCCCGCAGTCTCTGCCGCCCATTGGAATTCTGGGTTGAGCTCCCAATGCCTGATGCGGCAAAAACATTGTCACTGGTGGTTCTGGGTACATGTCGTCAGGCCCCCGTCCCTCCCTCCCTCCCTCCATGAAAGCAACGGCAAAAAATCATTTCTCACCTTTTTTCCTGGGTTACCATACATACCACGACATACCACGGCAAGCATGGAGCCCGCTCAGCTCACTGTCACCTGGGTGCTGCTGGCAGACGCGGTACTGCAGTGCTACACAGCAGCATCCCCTTGCCTTGCCTTGCGGACAGCAGATGGTACAATACGACTGCTAGCCGTCCTTGTCCCGTGGGTGCTCCTGGCCGGCCTCGGTGAGGTCGGTCGGGGGCGCCTGGACAAAAATGGGAATGACTCCAGGTCATTCTCTTCTTTACGTTTCATCTAATAGAGATTCAGTCCTGCATGGAATATCATGCCAGCTGGAGGCTTCTGTCTCAGGCTGCTCTCCCAGTCGTCAGCACCACACGGTCACACCTACCCCAACCTACCCCTTGTTCCCATGGCTCATGAAGCCTGGACAGTAGTAAGTAGCAGTTCAACTATAGGCTGAGCAAGTGCATAATGGTGGTAGAATGTGCCTTCGGACGTTTAAAAGCTCGCTGGTGCAGTTTACTGACTCGGTTAGACCTCAGTGAAACCAATATTCCCATCGTTATTACTACTTGCTGTGTGCTCCACTATATCTGTGAGAGTAAGGGGGAGATGTTTATGGTGGGGTGGGAGGTTGAGGCAAATTGCCTGGCCACTGATTACACGCAGCCAGACACCAGGGCGGTTAGAAGAGCACAGCAGAGCGCGCTGTGCATCAGAGGAGCTTTGAAAACCAGTTTCATGACTGGCCAGGCTACGGTGTGAAAGTTCTGTTTGTTTCTCCTTGATGAAAACCCGCCCCCTTGGTTCACTCTACTTCCCTGTAAGCCAACCGCCCTCCCCTCCCCCCTTTGATCTTGCTTGCAGAGGCAATAAAGTCATTATTGTTTCAAATTCATGCATTCTTTATTAATTCCTCACACAAATGGGGGGATAACTGCCAAGGTAGCCCGGGCGGGGTGGGGGAGGAGGGAAGCACGGGGTGGGGTAGTTGTAGTGGCACCCCCGAGAATGGCATGCAGCTCATCATAGAAGCGGCATGTCTGGGGCTCTGACCCGGAGTGGCCGTTTGCCTCTCTGGTTCTTTGGTAGGCTTCACGCGGCACTGCTGCGCGTCCCTGTTATAACCTCTGTCCTTCATGCCCTTGGAACTTTTTTCAAATATTCAGGCATTTCGTCTTTTGGAACGGAGTTCCGATAGCACGGATTCGTCTCCCCATACAGCGATTAGATGCAGTACCTCCCGTTCGGTCCATGCTGGAGCTCTTTTGCAATTCTGGGACTCCATGGTCACCTGTGCTGATGAGCTCTGCATGGTCACCTATGCTGATCAGCTCGCTACGCAGGCCAAACAGGAAATGAAATTCAAAAGTTCGCTGGGCTTTTCCTGTCTACCTGGCCAGTGCATCTGAGTTGAGAGTGCTATCCAGAGTGGTCACAATGGAGCACCCTGGGATAGCTCCCAAAGGCCAATACCGTCGAACTGCGTCCACACTACCCCAAACTCGACCCAGCAGGGTTAATTTCAGCGCTAATCTCCTCGTCGGGGAGGAGTACAGAAATCGATTTTAAGAGCCATTTAAGTTGACAAAAATGGCTTTGTCGTGTGGATGGGTGCAGGGTTAAATCGATCTAACGC
>NW_020669210.1:0-1340 GCF_002925995.2 Terrapene triunguis | reverse complement strand
TCATCTCCAAATAAGTGGAATAAACAGAGTTTTTGGAATAAACAGAGACCCGAAGAATCTGTTATTGGCACAGGACTTGCATGCCATCAGTGGTCCCAATTCAGCCCCGTTGTGGCTGAAGACACCAAGTCAAACGTGATAATAAAGACAAGAACACAAACATCTCCGTCTCTAGATCAAAAGAGCAGTGGCTGTGTCTCTAGGCCCCTTGTGTCAGCTCAGCGTGGGTGTTACTCACCCTCAATTTCCGGTGGAAGCCGTACCTTGCAGAGGGGTGAATTGCTATTAAGCACAGGTGCAAAGAAGTTTGAGGAGTTTGCAGTCCGGCTGTCCTGGCCCTTGGTCCTGTTGCATAGCTGATCTCAGGGGCCGTCCGGGTTCGATGTTTCCTGAAATTCTGCCTCTTTGCTACTTCCCCTTGCTCTGCACCGAGAACAGTATAACTACCTGAAAACGTTCAATCAGCACGTGCAGGGGTGGAGGGGGAGCCTGTATCATGGGAACCAAATGACCCCAAATTTGCATTAAAAACCCCACCCCTGCCTCCATTGCCGAGTGCTGTTTTTCAAGGCAGTTTCCCCATGCACGGGGGTGTCAGTGCAATTTGTGAATATTAACAGGAGCTCATCGTCAGGGGGCTGCATGTCATGAAGTCCCCGATGAAACAACCACCCTTTGCTCCAGCAGAGCTGCCTGCAGCTTGATGCCACTTTTGAAGTGTAAGCAGAGTCTGTATGAGCTCTCTCCTGACATCTGGTGGTGAGCTGTGGAAAAAGTCATCAGAAACTGATCTCGTTTGCATGGACACACCCACTCCACCTAGGTGCTCAGCATGATGGGATTGCTTGCCCAAATGATCACTTGTGGCTGGTTTTGGATTCCCAGTCTCCTTGTTATGGGGGCAGGAGTAATAAAGGTTATTATCCTTGTTGTGTGAAGCAAGGGCAGCAAAACTGTATATGGCATTCCCCCAATGGAAGGTGTATCTGGCACACCCTCAACTGAAAAGCAATTGCTAGGCAGGGAACATGGGTTCCAAAGCCCATTGAGTGGAGAAAGGGTGGGGACAAGTACTTGTATGTGGGTGCTGGTCTAGGGCTATAGACACTGTTTGTTGTTTTGTCTCTCTATGGTGTAATAAAAGAGCTAATTTAGACTCAATTGAGAGTTTTCTTACATGCTGCAGAGCTGAACTCACTGATACCTAGGTCTAATATTTTCATAGATTCTAGGACTGGAAGGGACCTCGAGAGGTCATCGAGTCCAGTCCCCTGCCCGCATGGCAGGACCAAGTACTGTCTAGACCATCCCTGATAGACATTTATCTAACCTACTCTTAA
>NW_020669209.1:0-2305 GCF_002925995.2 Terrapene triunguis | reverse complement strand
GGTGCTTACCCTGGCGAGCTGCGTGCCGAACGTTGCCGACCCCTGCTTTAAACGACATCGACATGTACCTGGGTAGATGTCTGAAAGCAAATTGCCATTTGATCCTTCCTCTTAGTTTCTGTCACAATTATGGCATTTGCTCTTGGAGCTTGAATTTAAATGCTTTCCATTCTACACACAATGGTTAGAGATCTCCACATCCACAGATTCACTGGTCTGAGACATGGTTAGAGATCTCTATCCCAGCAAATAACTCTGATGGTAAAGTAGCATGTTCCCCCTGAACCAGCATGGATTGCAAGCTGCTATCAGTACTTCCATAAAGATACAGAAAATTAATTGTTGAATCTTTGGTAACTTTTTAAATTCTGGAATATCAGTCATCTTAATTATGATCTAATAATCTGTGACTTTTGCCTTATCATTCAGCTCCTTCTAACATGGCAAACCCCAAAGAGAAAACCCCAATGTGTCTTGTGAATGAGTTAGCCCGTTTCAACAAGATTCAGCCTGAGTATAAGCTTTTGAGCGAGCAAGGTCCAGCTCACTCTAAGGTAAATATTGCTCATATCACATATGCATTTATATTGACAAGTAACTTTGTGAGTGGAAAGGCAAAATGTCTAGCTCTTGTGCAAAATAATCTACAGTAGTAGAGTTATGGGTAGTTTAATGGGACACTGAAAACAATTTAAAGCCTTAAGTGATTTCCAATTGCAGTCCAGCTTTTTTAGTACAGCCTATTGGGTATGATGAAGCATATTAAGGTTGAGCTGGGGATGTTATCCCAGGGGTTAAAACTTGTCCAATGCTAACTAATTGTTTTTAAAGCTGCTTATTGTAGTTGTTTGAGACTTACCCTTAACTGTACACTACTTACTTTTTTCCATTGTCTGCATTGTGGTCATGGCCTTAACATACAGTGTTTAATGGAGTACGTGTTAGCAATCAGTTTCTATTATAATACCCAACTTTGAATTGTTACAAATATGTTTTTTTGTGCTGAAATTTCCCATGCTCTCCCTGCTTGACAGTGATTTTATTTTAAAGTTTGAGCTAAATTCCATTCCCCAAAAAACTATACCTTCAGATGCAGTAAAGATGGCTGAAATGTGTTGTTCTCTCCCCCCCCCATCCCCCTTTGGAAAAGTAGTCCTTAATGAGAACTCAAGTACATTTGTTTGGTATGGGAATAGTAAGTTCATAGGAAAATCACTTCTGGGAATACTCAGTTGGCTACTTAAAATTTTAGAAGTAAAAACAGTCTCTTTCCTCTTGTACATAACTGCACATTTTCATTGACCAGATTGCACTACTCCTGCTGGAACAATTTAATCTGCGAATTGTCTGAACTGAATCTTTGCAAAGCTCTCCAGAAAATTAGAATTGGAGAGAATCATGGGGAAAGACTCATGGGGTCCCTAGAATTTTTGCTGCATTTTGCAAAGTGTCAGTATTCATTTAAGGTAGTGCCTTTCCGATGCTTGCTTTCTACAGATCATGTCACCTTTATCACAGGCAATACAATGCATTAGAAGTGCTGTGACATCTTTTAATAGTCTATTCTCTCAAGCATTAAACTATTTGAAATAATGCCTAAAGGTACTTGATGTTCAGATTTGAGTTTTTGGGTGGCTCTCCCACATTTCATTTATCTGCAGCTACAGTAACTCCTCGCTTAACGTTGTAGTTATGTTCCTGAAAAATGCTACTTTAAGTGAAACAATGTTAAGCGAATCCAATTTCCCCATAAGAATTAATGTAAATGGGGGGTTAGGTTCCAGGGGAATTTTTTTGCCAGACAAGACTATATATTTTTATATGTGCATATACACACACATGCAGCGTATAAGTTTTAAACAAACAGTGTAATACTGTACACAGCAATGATGATGTGAAGCTTGGTTGAGGTGGTGGAGTCAGAGGATGGAAGAGAGTGGGATATTTCCCAGAGAATGCCTTACTGCTAAATGATGAACTAGCACTCGGCTGAGCCCTCAAGGGTTAACACGTTGTAACACTCTACAAGGCAGCACGAATGGAGGGAGGGGAGACAGCATGGCAGAGAGACATACCGTGTGTGAGAGAGAGACGTGCATTGCCCCTTTTATTAGGCTGATCCCACTCTAAGTACACTGCCTTTGTAAATAGATCAGCAAGTTGAGACAGCAGCTGCTGCCAGCAAGCTCCCTCCATCCTGAGCCCTGTTGTGTCCCACCCCTACCCCCTGCTCTGTGGAGGTGGGGTACAGGAGCAGGAGGAGTGGACACCGACATTAGCACCCCTCTTCTCCCCCCCCCCCTTT
>NW_020669208.1:0-1575 GCF_002925995.2 Terrapene triunguis | reverse complement strand
GACAAAGAATCCACATTAAAACACATTTATTATTTTAAAATATTGACTTTTTTGTTACTATATTAGATAAGAAAATGCCAAGATAGCACTGTGTGTCTTATTGTAGTCAATTGTAAATTACTGACAAACATATTTACTGTAGAGACACTATTTTTCAGCTTCTGGATAGAATAGGAATACAAGTTTAACTCAGAAAAATGTTTTAAAAAATGACTAAAATTAGTCTACTGTAACAGTTAAAAAAGGGAACTTTCATACCCATATCTGTATCTTTCAGTGTACCTTGTGAGTGGCACATTATATTCCACATTGAATTGCAAATAAAAAAAATAATTTATCCCCAAACGTGTCTAGTTTTATAAACAGGACCCCAGCTGAAATATTTTCACTTAAATCTCCCCATGACGTGTTATAAAAGCTTTCATTTTTTGAAAGAATAAAATGCTAGATTTAGTATATTCCATAAATGAATTTGTACTCCAAAAGCAAGCAATCGCACTTTTTATGTATGTGGGAAAGGAAGCAGGTTGGAGGGAGATTAGTTTCAAAAGTATATTGTCATTTCTCCATCTTACCGTATCCCGTTTCTTTGATCAAATGCAGGTATCATAGATGCTGGATGTTCTGACATTAGAGCCACTAGCAACTGCAGCACATCATGAATATTTTCATCCTGTGTGACAAGCATCAAAATCTTTTAGAAAATATTCTTAATTGAATGCTTTCCATAAAGTTGGTACAACTGATTACAGTAAAAGATAAGTAATTATAGAAACCTACCTCATGCATTGTTAATAAGTAATTTAATATACTCTGCAGCTCATCTTCCTTGACTCCTCTATCCTAAAAAAGAATGGATATTTCTTCATAGAGAGCTTAAATTCTTCACACTCTGCCTAAGAAAACTTTTGACTACAAAGTCTCTCTAAAATAGGACACCATTAAAAACTAACAACGCCTAGAATTATCTTATGAATGAAGTACCAGCTAAAGTCAAAGGGCTAAATTCTCTCCTCCACTCTACCCATCTACCACTTGGACAGTTGAAAAGAGTGTCCCTGTCCCCACTGTACGGGATTTGTAGTGTGTGTGTGAGGGGAGTCTGCAGCGGACAAAGCTAGCATTGCCAACTACCGCCCATTGCCAACTACCGCCCATTGCCACAGTTCCCAAATAAAGGGGCATATCTGGAGAAAGAAAGAATGAGAGAAGAGGTGTGGGCAGAACTAGGGTTACCATATTTCAGCAAGCAAAAAAGAGGACGGGAGGAACCCCGCCCTAGACCCGCCCCTGCCCCTCTCACTTCCCGCCCCCCTCAGAACCCCCAACCCTCCCCCCATTCCTTGTCCCCTGACTGCCTCCTCCTGGGACCCCTGCCCCTAACTGCCCCCCAGGACTCCACCCCCTACCTAAGCCTCCCTGCCTCTTGTCCCCTGACTGCCCCCTCCTGAGACCCTCCCCCCATCCTAACTGGCCCCCTAGGACCCTACCCCCTACCTGTACCCTGATTGCCCCAACCCTTATCCACACCCCCACCCCCAGACAGACCCCTGGGACTCCCACGCCCCATCCAAC
>NW_020669207.1:0-4115 GCF_002925995.2 Terrapene triunguis | reverse complement strand
TGTCAAAGTACACCTAGCAGCCTTTACAACCTTTCACCATAAGATGGCGGGAACGCCAGTCTTCGCTCACCCAACCACTAGATGCTTCCTCGTTGTTACACAGAACATGCACCCAGAAGTCCGACAACCGGCACCACCAGGGGACTTGAATCATGTACCAAATGCCTTACAAGAGCACTTTTTGAACCACTGGCGACCTGTTCACTCCTTCATATGTCTATGAAAGTTGTGTTTTTGGTAGCGATCACATCAGCCAGATGAGTCAGCGAAATCAGGGCACTTATGGCTGAACCTCCTTACACTGTGTTCACTAAAGACAAAATCATCTTACAACCACACACACAAATTTTTTACCGAAAGTAGTGACGTCCTTTCATGTAAATCAAACCATACACCTACCCACATTTTACCCTGAACCACACGGGGATACACAAGAGGCTGCCCTACATACACTAGATGTCAGATGAGCCATAGTGTTCTATTTAGACAGAACCAAACCCTTCCGCAAATCCCCAAGACTGTTTATCTCCATAACAGAGCGATATTGCCCAGTCCTTGGCGCATTCTATCTAAATGGAGCGCTACCTGTATCCAACTTTGCTACCAGTTGCACAACAAGGAACCTCCACCAGGCATCCGATCCCATTCTACCTGTGCCATGGCTACATCCATAGCCTTCCTGAACAATGTCCCTCTAATCGATATATGTGGGGCAGCCACGTGGGCGTAAGAGCACATCTTTGCAAAACACTATGTCATCACCCAGTGCACTATGTTGGATGCTATACTAGGCCTTACTGTGCTCTCTGCTACAACATACAACTCCCAAGCCCCTACCCTCCACAGTGGGGCACTGTTTTATAGACACCTAAAGTGGAGCACCCACAGGGACACTACTTGAAGTATCCGAAGAAGTGGGTTGTAGCCCACGAAAGCTTATGCTCTAATAAATTTGTCAGTCTCTAAGGTGCCACAAGTACTCCTGTTCTTTTTACTTGAAGTAGTTATTCACGTTGTGCAGTAACGATGGTTCTTCGAGATGTGTGTCCCTGTGGGTGATCCACTACCTGCCCTCCTCCCCTCTACTTCGGAGTTTGTACCTCGAGCTCCACAGTAAAGAAGGAACTGAAAGGGTTGGGTCATGTGCATGCTACATGAGGCGCCAACAACACCGAGAGACAACTACTGTGCATGCGCGACCAGACCGAGCACTGCTACCTAAAATCTCTGATTTGCAGTGCAAGGACGCACCGACACCTAAAGTGGAGCACCCACAGGGGGACACATCTCGAAGAACCATCGTTACTGCACAAGGTAACTACTTCTTTCATACAGACAATGACTTGTTTATACTGCTCTGTACACTGAACTGTAAGTACAAGGAAATATTTCTTCACACAACGCACAGTCAACCTGTGGAACTCTGTGCCAGAGGACGTCATGAAGGCCAAGACTATAATGGGGGTCAAAAAAGAACTAGATAAGTTCATGGAGGATAGGTCCATCAATGGCTATTAGCCAGGATGGGCAGGGGTGGTGTCCATAGCCTCTGTTTGCCAGAAGCTGGGAATGAGCAACAGGGAAAGGATTACTTGATGATTACCTGTTCTGTTCATTCCCTCTGGGGCACCTGGCATTGGTCACTGTCAGAAGACAAGATACTGGGCTAGATGGAGGGATAGCTCAGTGGTTTGAGCATTGGCCTGCTAAACCCAGGGTTGTGAGTTCAATCCTTGAGGGGGCCATTTAGGGAACTGGGGTAAAAATCGGGATTGGTCCTGCTTTGAGCAGGGGCTTGGATTAGATGACCGCCTGAGGTCCCTTTCAACCCTGATATTCTATGATTCTATAATGGACCAGTGGTCTGACTCAGTATGGGTGTTCTTACATTCTTAATATTTATATTCCAATTGATTTTTTTTTATAATTATATGGTCAAAATGAGAAAGTAAGCAATTTTTCAGTACTAGTGGCTGTGACACTTTTGTATTTTTGTCTGATTTTGGAAGCAAGTTGTTTTTAAGTGAGGTAAAACTTGGGGTATGCAACACAAATCAGACTTCTGAAAGGGGTACAGTAGTCTGAGCCACTGATGTAAACAAAGATGGGGGCTCTTGCCTGCCTGCCTGGAAAAGACAGCTCCTTCAACCCCTGGCACTGTCAGCCACAGCACAGAGCCTGGAAATCCTGCCTTCCCCCAGCAGTCACTGCAATTGACTCCAAACTTTGCTGTCTTTATAATAATCTGAACTCTTTTGCTTTTCCAGGAGGCAGCCAACAAGGGTCTGAAGGCCAACCAGTGGGTGCAGGAGGTGTCTGGGCTGATGGATGGCAAAGGTGGTGGGAAAGATGTCTCTGCCCAGGCTACGGGCAAGAATGTTGGCTGCTTAGAGAAGGCTCTGAAACTGGCCACAGACTTTGCCAGGCTCCACCTGGGCGAGTTGAAGAACTGACCTAATGCCCCTGCACTGGCTCATGGCACATAAGGGAATGCTCTCCACTCCCTCTTCATTCTCATCAGCCTGGCTGATAGGTTACAGTTTACTCTAATGGAGTCTGTAGAGACAGATGCTGCACTTCATTCCGTCTGAATCCATTTTAGCAGACTAAAAGCAGAATCATGCCGTAGTGCTCAAAACAAGGGATAGAGAGCCAGCAACTTGTGTCCTAATCCGGCTCTGAGGTCTCCTGCTGTGGCCATGGTTAAGTCACTTCATTTTCACCCCTCTGTCGCTGTTCCTTGTCTAAAATCGAGCTGATAATACTGACCTACTTCCCAGGGCTGCTGTGAGGATTAACTAGTTAATTAATGTAAAGTCTGCGGAGCACAGTCCAATACTGAATATTAGTAAATATTGTCAACCTTCTAATAAATTAAAATGCATCAAAGCCAAGAGTCTGCGCATACCAACTTCCCCTTTCTGTTACAACCACTGGCAGCATGAGCTGTAATGAGAATGGGTGGTGGAGCTGGGATCCAAGCTGCGAGAGTATTTTGTCCCTCACCACTGTTACCCAGCTGTCGATAATGTGGGAAGCTCTTTATTCAGTTCATTGACAATATTAATATTGCATTAATCTAAGCTGCTGTAGCTATATCTCCTGCCTTGAGCTGGGCAAACCTACCTCTGCTTGGAACTGTGAGCACTAGGCTTAGTGTTAATAAAATGACACATGCAGTGAGTGCTGTGAACTTAAAGGATTGTTAATTAAAAATTAACAGTTGCCATTTTTCTTTGCTGAGGACAATTAGTGTGGGAGCAGCATATTAACCAGATGATTTGGCCCTGTGCAGTAGTGCCTGCTGCTGGCAAAAATTGCCAAGAACAAGTTAATGAATCCAATGGTTCATTTGGCCTAAGAACGGCTTTTCACTGTGCACCTGGAGAGGTAGGGAAAGGAGCAGTGTATACAGAGAGGCTTGCATCAGGGACCAGGTCGGAGGGTGGCCTCTCCCTAGCATGGCCTTACTGACCCTTGCCCTGTAGTATCTTGTAATGGCCTTATACTGCTTCCTTTATGAATTAGTCCCCAGGCTTCCATAAAGGAGAAACAGAGGGATGAGGAAAGGAAGAATGAAGTGCAGGAAACCAGAGCAAGTGTGGCCCCATAGATATTTTACAAATGTACCCTAGGGCTCAATTCAACCTACAGAAACCTAACCCAACCCAGCATAAGCCCTGTTTGGGGCTGGGATAGGGCCTGGATGGTAGAGGTTAGCACTGATGTAAGTGAGTCCATTTAGTGAGGGGGTGCCAGCTTGGAAAAATCCCAGAACCGCCTTGTGTCTCCGGCAGGAGGGAGCCCAGCCTCGTTGGGGCGTGATCCCTGGGGAAGTAGGGGCTAGGCAGGGGGGTTGATTGCAGAGAAGGGAGCGATGGGCACAGAAACACCCAGCTACCCTGTAGTTCTGGCTGAAGTGCTGCCCCAAGTGGGTCTGGAAGTTACTGGGAGAAGGCGGCCAGGTGCCTGGACTCACCGCAATGGAGCAAAACCCACAGGCGAGGCCTGCGGGATCCCTCACCTCCACTGCCCTCGGCCCCTGCACTGACCCCCAGCGACCCCCGCACGGGCGCCTGGTGGGCCCCACACATCCTGCCTCGGGGGGGGGGGGC
>NW_020669206.1:0-1265 GCF_002925995.2 Terrapene triunguis | reverse complement strand
TTCAATCAGTTGCCCAGTAAGGAGTCTCTGCTAGCCTGCGCAATGGCGTATGCCTAAAACACCCTCTTCTCCTGCTGGTCAGAAAGTCAGATTTTATTGCAGAACTGTTTTAGCAAGGCTAGATTTGGAGTAAATCTTGAGGGGAACAGAGGACCCATCTTCACTGACAGAATTCCACCTGGTTTCACAACTTGACATTCATGACACAGCTGCTTGAGAGATGACTCTGCCTTTGCTGGCTGGTTTAAAACTGGTGAAGAATGTCTGGGACACTTTGGCTATGGAGATCATGAACACCTCCCTAAGACAGGGCAAGCTGCACACAGCTCTTAGGACCTAATGCAGGAAAACACTGAAATGCATACTTAACTTTAACCAAGTGCCAACATCCATTCCTGTTCAGCAAAGCACTTCAGCATGTGCTTAAATCCCATTGACTTCAAGCTAAGCTTCAGTAAAGTTATTGGGATCCTTGGCTTAACTGCTTTGCTTAATTGGTCCAGATCAGAAAAACAATTCTGGACAGCAATGACCTCACCAACTATTGGCCAATTTCTAACTTTCCCATAAAGAGGACTGTAGAGTATTTGCTCCAGTCAGTGCAGGATTGCATCCTCAGTAAACCCATAAATGGGATAAATAAGAGGAATCACTAAGTTTAGTGAACTTTACCTGCTTAGTTCCCCAACACAATCTTTCATTGGGGAAAGATGCTTTTCATCCCTCCTGGGTGGTTTATCTCTGGACTTCCTGGCCCTCTTGAGGTCAACTGATATTAGTTGATTTCAGTAGAGCCAAGATTTCATGCCTGGGGTCTAAATCTGTTTCCGCTGCAATCTTTGTGTGGTGATTTATTCAAGCTGAGGCTTTATGACTTGGGGACCCATGATTTGGTGTGTAGGTTACTACAGGGTCCTTAGGTTACAACATAAGAGCCTCAGATAACTTTACTCTTTCATTTCCTAGTAGGTATTTGAATCTGCATGCTTGGGAAGCTTCCATGGTAGTTGATCATATTCCAGGAATTGATCTATATTAACGGGCAGGATACCAGGAGTTGGTGTGCTCTGTTTTTTGCAAAAAGCTAATCAATAAATAACCTGGCAGAATCCAGATTGAATGAGATTTATGCTGATGTTAATCTTACTTGTGGTTTAGAAGTTGTGTAAATTTGATTATAGTTTCATCTATTAGTGCCACATACTGTACTTAAAAGTTTTGTTTGTTTATAAAACCCTATTTAATATACAATAGCCAAACTGTCA
>NW_020669205.1:0-3411 GCF_002925995.2 Terrapene triunguis | reverse complement strand
ATAATGTGAAACACATACTTCCTGGCAGGGAGAAATATAGGAAGCTGCAAAGCTGAATGATACAATTGGACAGCATATTAGACATGAGACTGCAGTACAAAAATCAGCATAAAAAGGCCAATATAATTTGGGTTAGTCTGCTGCATACCAGTTTGAGTCAACTACACCTGGAACATTGTATTAACTTCTGGGCACTGCACCAACAGAAAGATATTGACAATTTGGAAGGTGTTAAGAGAAGAGCATCAAAAGGAACAGAAGTACGGAGGGACTGATTTATGATGAACAACCAAAAACTAATCTATATAATATGAGAGAAGTTTTAAAATGTTTGGCGCAGGTCCTATCTTTTGGTTATGTGTTCATACAACACCTAACACAGTAGACTCCTGGTCCATGACTGGGGCTGTTGGATTCTATCACAGTATAAATAATAACAATAAGAGCATAACGACAAAGAAAGAACAAAGGTAGTCAGATTGTTAGGGGAGTGATAGGTCAACATAGCTTTCTACAAACAGTGGAAGGGTGTAATGCCAAGGGAGTATTTTATATGGAGGTATGACTACAAATAATGTGATGAAATTAAGAGAGGGGGAAACACTAGGCTAAATATCAAGAAATGCTTCCAGAAAGGGAGAGGTGTTAGGCTGTTTGATAGTCTCCCTAGGATAGTGATGTACTTCCCATGATCTCTTACGATATTTAAGATGCAAAACATTTTCTGTATGGAATAATCATGCATAGATATGGAGATGGATCTGTATCATTTAACACCCTTTCCAGCCCAAACATTTATGATAACATAATAAGTAAAATCACTACCACTGTTTGTCCTCCTATACCACATGGTCGGTCTTCCTGTCCTTCATCATATACTTGGTAGTAGAAAAAAATTGTTACTTGTACTGATTCCATAGTGCTGAGAGGCACCTTCTATATTGCCTTCTATATATATTTCTACTAAGAAAAATTTACTAGTATGGTGTGTTCAAGTTACCACAAGTTATCTTCAGTTGATTCAGTCTTATGTAATGTTAATATGGTGATACATAATAGTAGGGTAAGGGCTCGTCTACATTACCCACTGGATCGACGGGCAGCGATCGATCCAGCGGGGGTCAATTTATCGTGTCTAGACTAGACCCGATAAATTGACTGCCAAGCACTCTCCCGTCAGGGCGAGAGGCACAAGAGGAGTCGATGGGAGAGCGACTTACTGCAGTGAAGAAACCGCGGTAAGTATATCCCCCCAGTGTAGACCAGGCCTAAGCTGCAGCAATGCCAATATCTACAGTTCCATAAAAGTTTCCGTTCTAACCCACTCTTTTCCGTGACTCATAACTTTCTGAATCTTCAACTTAACAACCAAAAATTTCCAGGATTAGTATCTGCTTAAAGGTGAATTGGAAACTTTGAACAAACCAGTTTAACCGTTTTTGAGTAAGAGTAAAAGAAAGTATATTTTCCCCATTATTAAAAACAATAACCACCACCACCACCACCTTTTTATAGACAAAAAGCTTGGAATTCTAAAGTGAAATATGGCATGGAATTAGCGATATCAGGAGGAGTTTGAGTTTTCTGGAGAAGATTGATTTTGATTTAACTAACATATGAAAGTCAGAGAATTGCAAACTGAAAATGCACATGAGATTTTCAATTAGCTATTTGCTACGGCCCTGATTCAGCAAAATATTTTGGCATGTCCCATTGAGATCAATGACTTCTTTGACACTATTCATGTTGTTAACATTAGGCACACATTTAAGAAACTTTTGAATCATGACCTAAACTCAGAGTGAAATCCACTCCACCTCCAGAAAGCTATGTATTTAGGTTTTCTGAGTGTGACCCAAAGCTCATTGAAGTCAATGGAAAGACAACCATTGGCTTCATTGGGCTTTGGATCGGGCCATATGGAAGTGAAGCGCAAAGCTGGTAGGGAGATGAAATCCAACTCAGGGCTGTACAGATTCCTATGTGTGATGGGGTGACTAGAACTGTCTCAACATGGACCTGAGAGCCCTCATCTAGCTCAACCAAGAGCTAATGCCAACAAGATAACAGAGACTTTTTCTACAGTACAAACACTCCAAGTAGCTGCAAGCCTCTGATATCACCATCAGACACCCCTTGTATGGGGCTTATAGTGAGTACAATTTCATATTGTGACTTCACAGCAGGTTAATTTAATCATAATGAACAAGGCTAAGGACTGAGAGAATAGCTGCATTCTTAACAACAAAGATCCTGTAAATGAAATTTAATATTGAATAATAAAACATACAGAAGGTAGGGAAGGATTACATATCATATATCTTATATACAGCAGAACTGTCTCCAAATAGAATGTTTTTCAATGGTTGTCATTAGGCATCAGTGGACATTCATGACTGTAATTACCATACAAGATGATTTTTTTCTTCTCTGTAATTTTATTCAACATATGCTTTTGACCTAGAATCCATTCTCCCTTGATACTTAAAACAAAGCAAAGCTGAAAAATGAGAAGAGATGTCTAGTTCTCAAGGCTCCTCCTTAATTACTCTAATAAGCTAGCTATGAAAAACAAAATAAAAGTCATTCACCCAGAAGAAGGCAGGCAACATTCCCCATGCAAACTGCGTTCTAGTTAAGAAATTCCTGTCTTGCACTTAGATACCAAGTTGCAGTATTTTTTTCTTTGTCAATTAGAACAGCAAACTACCATTTTTGAATTGATGATGCTGCATCTCTAGATCAAGCCCCCTTTCTGTAAGCAAACAGGTGCTAAATGCGATGCAGGCGTTCTAAATCATGTAGGAGTCTGAGGCAGGGAGCAATGCAAAGAAGGATGTAAAAATGGTGAGGCTAGAGGAATTTTCCCACCAAAAAAAGAAGCAAGGAGAAAAGTTGGATTCCAACCCAGAGCTCACAATGAGCATGTCTCTCTCTTCTCTAGCAAACTGACTCTGACTCTCAATTGGTAGCTGCCTTTCTACCTGGGAACGGGACTTTTCTCACCATGTAAAGGCAAAATACACAGAAAACAAATCCTAACAGACACAAGATACATAGACCACATTTGCAAACAATGGGCCTGATTTTCCATTGCTATGGAAGGAGGTGTCAAAAGTAAATGTAAGCATCTTCAGATTTTTAATAATTTCAGGCTGTTTAGGAGCCTGCCTGGACCTTGAGATAAGTTAGATCAGTTTTGAGGCTTTAACTCATGTTCTGGCTAAAATGGCTGTGAAAAATTGGGAGTGCAGCATACAACCTATCCTCTATGCCAGGAGCAGTGCTTGGGATGGAGTGGCTGGAGAGAAACTTTTTGTTTGTTTTCTTTGTTTTTGTTGCATTCTGCAGTTTTCTGCAAAAGAACCTTGATAATATAAAAATACATGGGTTCTGTGTATTGCAGAATGC
>NW_020669204.1:0-1281 GCF_002925995.2 Terrapene triunguis | reverse complement strand
TTTATCACCTTGGACGAAAGCATGAGGTGAATCAAGGGTGTGTACGCGGCCCAACGGACGTTACTTTCGAATTCTCCAGCTCCAGACACATAGTGCATGCATAAACCCTCAGTGGAATACAGGTAGGGACCACACATCTCAAAGAACCTCTAGTTACAGGTAAGTAACCTCCTCTTCTCCAGCTGGTCTAACGCAGCCGGCTTCCTGCAGAGTTTGAGCCATCCATGGTTGTTAGTTGCTAGGCGCCAAATAATTGGGTCATTGGAGCGGCCATTGTCTTGTGGGACTCTCCATGGACATGGGCCCAGGCTCCAGACAGTCAGGCACCTGTCTCACCTGGATTTCTGACTCTTTGCAGAGGGTAAACAGCCTTTTCCCACCCCCTCGTTAACCATGCAGCACATGGGGGAAACTGAGGCCCACGCCGCATTCCTACGAAATATTACAGAAAATTCCCACTCCATCACACCCACCCAATGCCATCGCCTACGTCCTACTCACTGGCCTCAAATCACCGACGCTTCCCCAGGGCTGCATCTTCATCTCTGATCCCTGGCCTGGGAGCGTTGGCTGCACTGGGGCGACGAAGCTTCCCAAAGTTGATACCTGCCTCGTCTGGACCCTCCTAATTAAACGTTTTTGATGCCTTCCTTGGGAACGGAGCAGCTCCTGGAGGGCAACAGTAGAAGGCACAGAAGTGGGTCCCGTTACCCAGGTTGAGAAACTGCAGTAACGTCTCTGTCTGGGGCACCTGAGACTGAGCAGAGGCAGCCCCCCAGGATCCCGGACTGTCCCAGCCAGAATGGGGCAGATGGGGAGTGTAGGATATTGTCCCAGCTTCTCCCAGGGCTGAATTCTGCCCCTAATGCTCTGCTTGTCTCTCCCCGCCAGTGAATGTGACTCTGGATCCTGACACGGCTCATCCCAAACTCGTCCTCTCTGCGGATGGGAAAAGTGTGACATGGGAATGCAGGCAACAGGTTCTGCCTGACAACCCGGAGAGATTCGACCGATGTCCCTACGTGCTGGGCTGTGAGGGCTTCACCTCTGGGAGACATTGCTGGGAGATGGAGGTGGAGGTGGGGGATGAGGGACGCTGGGCGGTGGGGGTGGCCAGAGAGTCTGTGAGGAGGAAGGAACGGATCAACCTTAACCCCGAGGAGGGGATCTGGGCGGTGGAGCGGTGGGGGCGTCAGTTTCGGGCTCTCACCTCCCCTACGACCCCCCTGGGCCGGGTCCCCAGCAGGATCCGGGTTTCTCTGGACTGTGAACGGGGGCAGG
>NW_020669203.1:0-2245 GCF_002925995.2 Terrapene triunguis | reverse complement strand
TACATGTCTATGGACCACTGCTATGGTAAGAGTTTCAGGAGTCTGTTCTGTTCCTATAAAGGAAGTTGAATCTCCCATTGAAATGTAATGTTTGGGTACAATACCATAATGCAGTTTAGGATACAGTTCTACTTAAAATTTGTCTTTTCATAAGTCATACATATGCTGAAATGGCTCCTCGCTCAACTCCCATATTCCATGTAAACAGACTGAAATACTACATATTTGGGGGTGTAGTGACTCGGCCTGGCTCCCGACGGCCCCTGAGAGGGAGGAGCCAGAACAGCCACCCAAGTGGGCGGAGCCGCCGGCACCTGTTCCCGCCCCCCGGAAGTGGGCGGAGCCACCGGCACCTGTTCCCGCCCCCCGGAAGTCAAGGGGCGGGACAGGAAGTATAAAAGCCAAGCCCCAGCACTCAGTTGGAGCCCAGCGGCCGGAGAGGCCAGACGCTCCTGCTCGGGCTCCTGCTAGACCGCGCCTGCCCCGAGCCAGGTATCCGGAGGTGGACGGACCAAGCCTCCCCAGAGCCAGGCATCCGGAGGTGGACGGCCCGAGTCTCCCCAGAGCCCGGTACCCCGAGGTAGGCTGGCCGAGCCTGCCCCGAGCGCGGTACCCCGAAGCGGACTGGCCGAGCCTGCCCCGAGCGCGGTACCCCGAGGAGAGGCCCGAGCGCCCCCCTGACCCGAGACCGGAGGAGCGGCCTGACCTAGACAGCCCTCAACAAGCTGAGGAGCCCATGGTGTGGGACCCCGCTGCCGAGCCCAGCGAGGAGCAGGTACCGATGGAGGAGGAGGAGATGGGAAGTGGCCCGGGGATCGCAGACCCCGAACCGATGTCAGTGTGCTGCGGGCAGGATCCCCACTGACGCCGTGGCAGACGGTCTGCTGCGGATAGGGCCCCGGGCTGGAACACAGTGGAGTGGGTGGGCCTGTGTTCCCCCCTGCCACCCCCCGCCGGGTGGCAGTCTCTCCTCCTCCCTGCCAAAGGGCCAGAACTGCCCCAAAGGGGACCGATCCCCTTGAACAATTGATTGTGATTGCTCAGCTCCTGCCCCGAGGACCTGAGCCCCTGCGACTATTGTTTGTTGCCCCGCCCTGCCTAAGGGCCTGGGCTCACTGACTTTGTTGTTGCTCAGCCTGCTGCAAGGACCTGGGCCCCTGAAACTTGAACTATTGTTTGTTGCCCCGCCCCGACTGAGGGCCAGGGCCTCCTAACTTGTCAGGACTCAGCTCCTGAGGTGAGGACCTGAGCCCCGTGAACCCCGGGCTGTTGCCCCGCCCTAACTAAGGGCCTGGGCCCCCCCGGACTTTGTTAATTATCGCTCAGCTCCTGAGGTAAGGACTGAGCTCAGCGACTAGTGTTCTTGCCTAGCTCCTGAGGCAAGGACTGGCGCCCTAAACCTGACCCAAAGTGTTGTGTGCCCCGCCCTAATTGAGGGCCGGGGCTTAGCTATTAGCTTTATTGGAGCTCATCCTGCAGGAAGGATCTGAACTCCCTCGGACCCTGGTGTGTGGCCCCACCCTGAGCTAGCGTTTGGGCCTATCCAACCTTGTGTTTTTGTTTAGCCCCTGCCTGAGGGGTGGAACCCCGAGACCCTCCGAACCCGAGGACTGTTTTGGGCCGTGTAGTGAATCGGCCTGGCTCCCGACGGCCCCTGAGAAGGCACGATCCCCCGCCCCGGACCTTTACAGGGGGGAAAATGAGTAGTTAAGCATGTTGATGTTTGTATATACAAATACCCATTTCATCACTGTACTGGAAAATATAGCTGAACTTAATTTTCTATGAAATTTGAAGAAAGTTTAACAGTCCCAATTGTTTTCTGTGTTAATCAGTGTGAACCTGAAAAAATTACATGCCTTCTAAGAGAAAAGAATCAGTCCACACTTACTGGAAAAAAAAATTCCTTCCAACTGATGTTCAGAAAAGTGCTACAAGACACATACATAATCTCATGAGCAGAGGGCGAGGAGGAGACCTTCCCACATTATGACCAGCAAAAATAATAATAATATAATAAAATCTCAAAGAGGCAGAGGTTCACAGATTTGCAAACCTAAAAACCCGTGTTATGCTTTAAACCACCTCAGCACATACCAGGTTTATGAACATGAAAAAGTTAACTGCAAAGGAACACTGAAGCCCATTAATCTGAATGTGTGCCAGCCAGTATGCCCTCACTGACTAAAGGTGCAGTGACACCTGAACAGCTAAAAATTAACCTTGCCCTTTTAAGCTAAATGGA
>NW_020669202.1:0-1129 GCF_002925995.2 Terrapene triunguis | reverse complement strand
TGCTATAAGCCCTATTGTGTCAATCCTAGAACACCCCTCTCCCCCCCACACACGCACACCCCGCACACACAACTCACACACACACACACAACTCACACACACCTCACACACATACAATTCGATCTTAAATAACTGCACTCACACCCCAGAAAACATACACGAGGGAAAACATACACAGAGAGCAGAACGCAAGAAGAGAACTAAAACGGAGCTTCCTGTTCTTGCTGGCTGTGACCATTCCAGACAGACGTAGGGAACAAACAGTGACACCCTTATGCTGACTGGCACCTTACACTGTGTATAACCCGCCTGGTGCACACAAATACTAGCGGGTGTTTAGGTATTTCCATATGATTCAGTGACACGGGACAAATCTTCCCCCCGGCCTTATAGAGCCCTTGGCGCTGCTCAGAGACCCAGTGAGCTGCTCTCTCCCTTAAGGAGCCTTCAATATCCCAACCCCACCTCTCGGATTTTACAAACCAACCTCTGCAAAGGGTCGCCCACCCCTAAAGGGAACTGAGCCCATCATCTGAGCACACTGCCTCTCACCCGGGAGATAACACTCACTGCCTGACTGAGCAGTGCCCCGCACCCTGGCGCCTCTGGGGCTACGACTGTCACAGCAACAGAGGGATCCTGACCCCCAAATCCCCACTAATGTTAAGGTGCTGGTAGAATAATAATAAATACTAATTCTGTCTTCTAGTCCAGCATTGCTAGAAGGAGTTCAATAAACTTTCTCTAATTCTTCTAGCTGAGCTAACACCACCGAGCTATTCCATAGTGGTCTCCATACCTAGATCTCAAAGCCCTGACAAAGGAGGGTCAATATCATTTCCCCCATTTTAGAGACATACAAATTGAGGCACAGAGAGTGTAAGTCTCTTGTCCAAGGTCACCCATCATATGAGTAGCAGAGCCAGGAACAAACTGCCAGATTCTCAAGTCCCAGGCTCATGTCCCCCGACAGGTCATACTGCTCCACGGGTCTCAGAAGAGCAGAGGGACAAGCAGACAGGAGTTCGTGGAAGGTGAACAATCAATAGGGAATTTTCTCTCCAAAAATTGTAGCGACCACTGAAATGATTCTGTGAGTGGAGTTCTTACTCTTCTCCTTTACTCACAC
>NW_020669201.1:0-1596 GCF_002925995.2 Terrapene triunguis | reverse complement strand
TTGAATCTTTTTATTTAGTATTGCTTCAGATAACACTTTCTTAAATCAGAGATTACACTGTGACTGAAAGCAATTAGACAAAAAGGCTTTATCCACTTTGATTACATTATGTGGGGACACTTCCAGGGTTTCCCCTGTATAGTCAGTCAGTTTTACATGTTTATGTGGGCCTTTTACACAGCAACAAGGGGAGAGAACCTGTTGGAGAAGAAAATAAGAAAATGGCTGTAAAACCTCCACAATTGGCAGTGGCAGTTTGGAGCAGGTGTTGTACCTCAAAGTATTTCTAACTTTTTTAATATAAATGTCTAGATTTCAAATTCACCATCTCTTTAGCATCATGACATTGGCTTTCTGTAAAATCCTGCGCTGCTTTTTAAATCTGTATTGTGATTCAGTGTACTTAGCTGACCGTAAATTCTTAGTTGCCCAGTGAGGTCTGAATTGGCTGGTTATCAAATATGTCCAAATTCTTGTCTTAAACTTAAAAGTTTTGTAGATATACAAATGATCATTTATATGATGAATGGCCCAATTCGCAAAGATAAAAAGAACACTTATTGTGTAATACCAAGTGATGTGCTCAGTGCCCCACTTACGCTGGTAATCTAGGGTATTAAATACATTCAGTATTATTCGTTCATCTTTTAAATGAGCTATTCTAAAGCACCCTGTGACAGGTTGGATCACAGAAACCCCCTTGGGAGCTGCCACCCGATGTGCAAAGACTACCTCTGCTCCTGTTTTCCCTGCCAGCTCAGGACTCCAGCACCCTGTCTTGCTGAGCCAGACACTCCCATCTGCTCCAACACAGACCCAGGGTCTGAATCACTTGCCCCAAAGCTGCAAGTTTACCTGAAAACAGCTCACAGAAGTGTGCTTGTCTCTAGCACTCAGATGGTCAACTCCCAATGGGGTCTAAACCCAGATAAATCCATTTTACCCTGCATAAAGCTTATGCAGGGCAAACTCTTAAATTGCTCGCCCTCTATAACACTGATAGAGACATATGCACAGTTGTTTGCTCCCCCAGGTATTAATACATACTCTGAGTAAATTACTAAATAAAAAGTGATTTTATTAAATACAGACAGTAGGATTTAAGTGGTTCCAAGTAGTAACAGACAGAACAAAGTAAGTCACCAAGCAAAATAAAATAAAATGAGCAAATCTATGCCTAATCAAACTGAATACAGATAATCTCACCCTCAGAGATGCTTCAGTAAGTTTTTTCTCAGACTGGACACCTTCCAGGCCTGGGCACAATTCTTTCCCCGGTACAGCTCTTGTTCCAGCTCAGGTGATAGCTAGGGAATTCTTCATGATGGCTCCTCTCCACCTTTGTTCTCTTCCACCTCTTTATATATCTTTTGCATAAGGCGGGAACCCTTTGTCCCTCTGGGTTTCCACACTCCCCCCTCGCCCCCCCGGAAAAGCACCAGGTTAAAGATGGATTCCAGTTCAGGTGACATGATCACATGTCACTGCAAGACTTCATTGCCCACTTGCCAGCACACACACATACAGGAAGACTAACAGGTAAACACAGCCATCTGCAGACAATGGTCCTGGTTAATGGGAGTCATCAAGATTCCA
>NW_020669200.1:0-2415 GCF_002925995.2 Terrapene triunguis | reverse complement strand
GGGTCAGCTCTTCTGAGACAAACTCTGAGCAGTACTTCAGGTGAGCTACATGGTATTGTACAGCCCAAAACCAGGAATTCCAACAAGCCATTACTGGCTCTGGGGGAAGTGCAGTTTTTTGTTCCCCAATTTCAGTCATTTCAGTCGTGTTTGCAATGTGCTGCCTGTATCGAAGTTTGCAGCTAGGGCAGTGTTTGAAGCTCTTTTTAACATAGCTGACCAGTTTATCAGCTTTACCAAACTCACATCTCCACAGCTCATTGACAAGAGAAATTATATGTGCCCATTTGGCCTTAGACCTTGGAGAACCGATTTGAAAGATTTCGTCATGTAAGTTGCATTGTCACTTATGAAAGCAGATACTTTGTCAGAGTTTGCACTGTACTTTGAAATGGTTTTAATTATCACTTGAGAAACTGTCGTGTAGTTAACAGCAGTCGGTGAGGACTATTGTTAGCTTTCCTGTCTGTACATCTTCGGCCTTGCCAGAAATAAAATCAAACAGAACATGCAGTACATGGTTGTCGTGTTCATCTGTGGACTCATCCGAAATAATTGCAAAAGACACACGAGGGAATTTGAGAATTTATCTCCTCAAAATGTGTAGCAAAAACCTTTGGAAGGTAGTTGTGTCGTAGCTTATTCGCACTTGGTAAGCAACCGGCATTTTGTACATTCCGTTGAATGAACTCATGCAGCTTTGGGTGATCAAGTTTTTCCAATGGTATATTAGCACTTGCAAATGTACAATGTCCCCTCCCCAGGGAGCTGCAAAGGGAGGGGTATAGCTCCGCACCCCCTTCTCCCCACTTGCTTCCTATCTGCAGCCGGGAGAGAGATCCAAGAGTAGCCCTGCAGGGAAAGAGCAAGTCCTGTCATGTCCCAGCCCTGCCCGGAGTAGCAGCTAGGAGCCCCTTGCTGGGGCGCTCTCAGCAGCACAGGGAAGATTGGACACAACTCCACAAGCTTCCTCCAGCTGCAGGAACCTCAGGCTGCTGCCCAGTCTGAGAGAGCGTCCTGCAGCAGGGGGAGGCACCCAGAGGTCTCCCCCCACCCCCAGAGCAGTGTGCAGGGGAGGGACAAGTCCTGTCCTTCCCCTGCCCAGTTGGAGCTAGGAGCCCCCTTTGCTGGGGTTCTCCTAGGAACAAGAGGACATCGGATTTCACGGGGATGGGCTTATTTCACGGTCCCTGACACATTTTTTATGCTGTGAAATTGGAAGGGCCCTACTTACCTGATCACGCCTCTAGGCAGAATACCTCTGGGCAGTGTCCACTATCTGGGGTTCTCTGCTCGGTGTCCTCCTCTGGATCCCTAATTTTCAACCTTTGACCTTATTCCTGTTCCTGTATTTATTTGTTGTCCCCTGTATTGAGTGTGTCCTGAGTCCAATGGCTCCTCCCACTCAGTTAAGGGGAAGGCCTAGATCCGCTTGTCCCAGTAATGGCAATTTGTGCTACAGTTCCCCTCTTTCCCCCCCAAATTTTTTTCACTACTGCTACCACCAGTGGTAGACTGGTATCTAGTGTTTCACCATCATGTTGTCTAGACCTGCTCTGAGCATAGTTAGACTACACACAGTGGTCAAAACTTCCGCAGCCACCTGCATCTTGCCTACGCTAATGTTCCTGCTATTGCTACTAACAGTGGAGTTGCACCAGGGAAATTCTGGAGGGCAGGAGTCTAGGGTAGACTTAGCCACAGCGTCCAGACACTATACTTTTGTAGTGTAGATTGGGCCTACACTGATGAGGGTAACTGACTAGAACTCTGCTAGTGACAAACATGTTTATCCTGGGCCTGATGCCAGCATGAACAAGGTGTTAGTGTTCCAACTGAAATCAGCCTGCTACATCCGTCCTGGGCCAGAAGAAAACCTTAAAATAAATGGCAGACAGAGCTGCAGTGTGTTTGAACCATATTTCTGTACCCTGCGACAGCCTTGGACTTGGCAGGGCTGGAGCACAATCTGGGAACACTTTCCACCATTTGGTCCTGTTCATATTTCAAGACCAATCCATGCTGGGAGCCAATCATAGCTCTCCTAACGTGGTAGAATTTAAAGAGGTAGCTGGGACCTGAGTCTCTTCCCTGAATCTAAGGGTTTGGTGCTAGTTGTAAGGGACAAATCTGCAGAGGCAGCTTGAGGACCAGTCTGTGACTCTTCCCTGTAACCAGTCACAAATAGCAGTGGAGACCCCCTCATAGCTGTGTGCCTCGAGCAACGTCGATTCTGCCGCCTTCGTAGCTGTGATGCAGGGAGGGGGATCAGCATTTTAATTTTGCCACCTAGAATCATAGAAGATTAGGGTTGGAAGGGACCTCAGGAGGTCATCTAGTCCAACCCCCTGCTCAAAGCAGGACCAATCCCCAACTAAATCATCCCAGCCAGGGCTTTGTCAAGCCGGGCCTTAA
>NW_020669199.1:0-1484 GCF_002925995.2 Terrapene triunguis | reverse complement strand
TGTGAACAAGCCCATCAAGAGCTAGAGAATACCGGGCCTGGGGGCGCGGAGATTATGCCAGAGATACTGTCCTGGGGTCAAGGGTGCAACACAGGGAGAAGGATGGCTGGACAGCTCGAGGGAGGGGACCAGAGACTCCAGGCCTCTGCTCTGAGCCCACTCCAGGTTGACAGTGGCCCATCTACCTCGGTTGTTCCATGGGGCCATCACTGGAGCATCCGAGCACGTCAGTCATTAGTGAGCTTGCTTGCAACGCCCTCTTTGCAGATGGGGAAACTGAGGCACGGGCAGTCACTGCAAGTCCCAAGTCCTGCAGGGAGTCAGCCGCAGAGCCGGGAATCAAACCCAGATCCCCCAAGTGCCAGACCAACGCCTTCACCACGAGGCCCCTTGCTAGTCACCCTCTCCCGGGTGCTCAGTGAGGCAAATGGTGCTAAACAGCAGCCTCAGAGCCTTCCCCGCTCGCTGCTGGGGCAGCAAAGAGGCATGTTCGCTATAGGCAGCATCTTGGAGGGAGCTTGCCCTGCTGGTGCCCAGGCTGAGCCTGTAGATACACAGTAGAGAAGCCGCTTCAACGTGGGACCTTCCACTAGCACTAAATGTACTCTCTGTATTATCTATTAGGTGTATAATGGTAGCACCTAGGCACCCATCATGGCCCATTGTGCTAGGGGCTGTACATTATGTATTAGGTGTATTACGGTAGCACCTAGGACCCCCATGGCGGTACAAGGTGCTGTACAAACCCAGAACAAAACAACAGTCAAGAAAAGCCCCAGATAAGAAAAGCCGGCCGCCACGTAAGAGTTAGCACAGGGGAAACATGCCGGAGCCCCATGCTGCAACCCAGCTCTGAAATGTCGTGGCACGCTACCCACAAGGGCCTCAATCCTGACCACCCACCCTGCACACTGCCCAGAGGGGCCCCGATTCACCCCCCAGAGCCAAGCTCCCATGAAAGGCTGCCGGAGTGCCTGGCTTCTAACCTGCTTCCCCCTATTGCCACCAATCCACAGGGATCAGGCCTCTGAAACACGCCTCCTCGCCCAGCCCTGGTGAGCCCCACTCACCGTGAGAAGGTTCTGTTGCCAGTTCATGAACCCGTGAAGGCCGTTGGCTTGTTTGATGAGCTCAGGCCCCTGCGGTGGATTTAGAGGGGTTAGAAATGTGAACACAAGCCCAAGGCTTCTCCAGAAACCAGACCTCCAGAAGCACCAGCTAACAACTCCCCCCAACCAGGATTGCACCTGCCCTACAGACTACTCCTAGATTGCAGAGACAGGGACACTCATCGGCCTCATGCCCAGGTGGCAGTGTGGGCAGGGAGGGTCAGACAACAACAAGCCTCACTCATGGCCAGGTGCTAGATACGTGTGGGGGGGAATGAGACCCCCTGGGTGGGGAGGGGAGGGTCACTAATCAGCCTCGTGCCCAGGTGGTAGGTGGGGGAGGGGAGATGGGGGTCAGGCCCCCCAGCCCAAGGG
>NW_020669198.1:0-1165 GCF_002925995.2 Terrapene triunguis | reverse complement strand
CAAATAGCATTAAAGCAAAATAAAGCATCTTATAGCAAATACATCTGGTGTATCTCTCTGCGAAGGAAGCTCTGTAACCAGTCCGTACCTGGTACAGAAGCCTGACCTGCTAGTACCCGTCCTGCCACCTATCATGTATGAGGTGTTCAGGAGTAAACTAGTGCTAGAAGAGAACAGGAACAGAAAGAAAACAGCAACAAAGATTGGATGATTGATCTTATCAACAATGCCCTAGACTGAATTTCAGCTTTGATAGAACTTCAGAATGAATAGACTGGAAGCAGTATTTTGCAAGATTTTGCATTGCTACAAAATTCCACCAGGAAATGGGAGATACTCAGATATCTTCTTTAATTTGTGCTATGGGGAAGGGTTCTGACTATGTATGATGCATACTTTATACTTCAGAGAGATGTGGTTTGTGATAGAGCATGTTTACCCCCAGAGAAGTCAGGAACCAAGAGAAAATGTAGAATGTTTTATAAGAGCTCCGCATGTATTTGTTAACAACTGTGATTTTGGGACTGCAAAACATGAAACTATCAGAGAGAGGCTAACAATTAGATTAACAGACAAAAGCCTCTCGCAGCAACCACAATTAAAGAGAGACCTCATTTAAATCTACCCATAACCGCACAGATAGCAAAGCAGTCCGACTAGCCAAAGAGCAAAACAAAAAGGCAGGTCAACTTGAAAATCATGAAACTAGGTTAGAAGCTGTAAACACACACAGCATGAGTGCTAAAAGTCATTACCATAAAAGCCCTGAGGCAATGAAGAAATTCCAGGCAAACTACAAAGCCTTTCACAATAAATGTACAAGATGTGGAAAAATTTGTAGCCCACAGGTGTACGTCTAGCCAAAGGCACTAAATGTAATAAAAATGCACAAAATATGGACATTTTGCAGCTTCTGCTGTACCAAAGCAGTCAGAGGGTTGATTCATATTACAGACGATCAAGAGGGATTTTTTCTGAGATCTATCATGTGTGATGACACAGATAGAGAATGAAAATGAATATCCATGGAAAGACTATTGACTTTAAAATTGACTGAGGAGAAGCTGTAACAGTCATCTCAGAAGGGATTTACAATCACCTTCAATCCCTCCCACAGTTGAGATCACCTGACCCAGCTCTGAGTCGCCCAGGAGGTATTCTGAAC
>NW_020669197.1:0-1799 GCF_002925995.2 Terrapene triunguis | reverse complement strand
CAAGAAGTTGGGGCTGCTGATCATGGAGCGACCTTGGACCCTCCCCCGCACTCAGCTCGCCTCGTAAATATCACGCGCTTGGATGCCAGCCAAGCAATTTCCTGCCCACCTGACTGGCCTGATAAATCCTTCATTAGGCTGAGCAGAGGCTTCCTCCACGTGTCTGCCTTCACGGCTGTTAAACAGCTGCTGAGCCCCACCCAGAGGTGGCTGCATCTCAGAGCCAAGTGAGGGGTCCCTTGTAGAAATAGTGTGATCCTCCCAACACGGGGACCATCCCGCTTGGGGGGCCCCCCTCCCATGACCACTGACGGGGCACAGACAGGCCTGCCCCACATATGCCTTTCAGAGGTGGCTGCATCCCATTGCTGGGTGAAGCAATGCCTCTGAGTGGCCTGCAAAGCACTCTGGGAGGAAAGGCACTATGGACTCCAAGCGGCCTTCCCTTAACCCTGCCTTCTCCATCCCCCTGCAGATAAGGGACGTCCAGAATGAACACCTGACCCGCTTCGTCGGAGCCTGCACGGACCCCCCAAACATCTGCATCCTGACGGAGTACTGCCCACGCGGGAGCCTCCAGGTATCGCCGCGCAGGGGCTATGGGGCGGTGGGGGTAGTGGATGGGACTGGGAGCTGGGACTCCTGGGTTCTCTCCCAGGCTCTGGGAGGGGAGGGGAGTCCAGTGGGCTGGAGCAGGGGGCCTGAGAGCCAGGACTCCTGGATTCTCTTCCCAGCTGAGGTGGCGGGGAGGCGCCGTGTGGCAGCCGGCGAAGGTTTGCCTGGTGCTGGGCAGAGCCTGCTGGAAGGCATTGGGGCAGCAGGGGAGGGGCCCCCAGGCCTGATGCCCAGCGCCCTGCGTGCTGCTGTTCCCGAGTGGGGTCGCCAGGCACCGATCTCCTGGCGACGGGGGGAGGAGAAGGGCTGTGACCCGGCGTCCAGGCTGGACTCGGTGCAAATGTGCAGAGCAGTGAGCAGGCCTGTCTGTGCCCCAGCAGTGCCCATGGGAGGGGGGGCCCCAGCGAGACGGTCCCTGCGTTGGGAGGGTCACGCTTTGCAGCGGCGATGGCGGGGGCGGGGTCTGAATTAAAAGGAGGGGGCACGGCTGGGCTTCCCCAGGGCCCAGCGAGTGGTGGTGCGGGGGCTGTTTCCAAGCGGGATGATTTATGGGGGGAGGGCACTCCCCTCCCACATTTCCTCTCGTGACAGGCCTGGATTCCTGGCCGCGCGCTCCGGCGCAGATGCAGTTCCTCCAATGACCGAGAGAGAGGCCCCTGGGGGTCCCTGCCGGGTACCCCGCTTGCCGTCGGGCTCCCTGTCAGCCAGCCAGGCGCCATGGGGACATGCTCCCTTATTCTCCGGCTCTCTCTGAACACAGAGAGCCGTCAAGTCCCTCACTGCCCTCCGCCCGCTCGGCCTGCCGAGCCCCATCCGTGCCACATGCGCTTTGCACCAGCGCAGCCCCCCCACTCCGGTGCCGGCTGCACGTGGCCCTGGTTCAGTCCCGTGCCCATGCCAGGGGTTGGCCCCAGGATAGACCAGCCAAGCCTAGTCCGGTGCCACCCGACCCCCATTACCAGCAGGTCTCACTGGGCTGTCGGGGGGTTTGCAGAAGGATCCAGAGCCCTAGTTGGGGGGGAGGAGGGAGAGGAGCTCAGCACCCACCCCCCTCTGTGCTTGTGCCCGTCCCGTGCAGGACATCCTGGAAAACGAGAGCATCACGCTGGACTGGATGTTCCGGTACTCGCTCACCACTGACATCGTCAAGGTAACGGCCGGCCTCCCGCCTATGCCCCGCACCC
>NW_020669196.1:0-1643 GCF_002925995.2 Terrapene triunguis | reverse complement strand
TTAATATATCTCAAAACAGCGCTGCCAAGCTTGTCACAGGTCACGGACAGAATGTGACAGAAATGTTCATTCGTGATAATAATTAACAATACTTTCAGTACAGGCTAAACTGGGGGCGGTGGTGGTGGTGGACATGAAGGGACCATGCGGAGAGTGCACTTATTCTGCCTGCCATGGAGCCCTGCCCCATGGGACCCCCTGCCTGCAGCAGGAGCAGGTGGGGCATGTCTGGGGATAAGCCCCTCTGGGGTCCTCCTGCCTCACACAGAGGTGCTGTGAAAGTTCCCTATGGCCGCGTGGGCACTTTCAGCCACTGAGCTGAAGTGGTCTCTGAAGAGTCGCTCCATGTCCCGGCGGAAAGACTAATCCAGTGTTTCTCAAGCGGCCACGAGGGGGTTTTCCTGTGGCCATGACAGCCTCCTAGGTAGTGATGGGGGAGGAGGAGACAGCAAAGCATTGGCACAGTGCCTGGAGATGGTGGTGGTGAGGGACAACGCTGCAGGAGGAAGTTGAGTTCTCTTCTGTATCTATGGGGGTTTTAGCCCTGGGGTGGTTGGGAGGTGGGCTCCAGCAGCAGGACTTAGGGAGACTGGCTGTGCAGACCGGGGCTCCAGCCATGGTGCTTCGGGTGCCAACTCCTAGCTCCTGCTCCCAGCTCTGGGCTCTGGCCGCTGGCACCAACCCCAGCCCTGGGTTCCAACCCCATACCCCGGTGGTTGCTGCTGGCCTGGGCACCAATCGCCGGACGCACACGCCAACCCCCAGCCCTGGCCGCTGACCCTGGGTGCAGATCCCTGGCCCCGGCTATGCAGCAGCAGGCACTGACCCTGGGCTCCAGCAGATGCTGGCCCTAGGCGCCAATCCCCAGCCCCAGCTGCGCAGCAGCGAGTGCTCGTTTCGGCATAGTGGCGGTGGGCAATGAGCCCCACCTCCGGCCATGTGGCCCTGGGCTCCAGCACCCAGCTCTGGGCTCTGGCTGCGTCACAGCGGGCACTGGCCTTGGGTCCCAGCCTCTGGCCCCAGCTGTGCAGCTCTTGCCAAAGCTCCTGGTTCTGGCCACGGGCACTGATCCCTGGGCCTGGCCGTGCAACTCCTGATTCTGGGTCCGGGCTCTTGCCTTGGGCGTTGACACCAGGCCACATGGCAGCAGGTGCCAACCCTCCTCTACAGCCATGCAGCTACAGGGCTCACCACCCACCTTCATCTCCCCTGGCTCTGCTGCCTTCCTAGCCCTGCATTCATCCTTTCATCATCCCAGGCCCTCGCTGCCTCCCCCATCCCACATCCAACTCACCATGGCCCCTGTTGACAAATGGAAAGTGTGCTGACAAATGGAACCGGGTTCAAGGAAGAGCAACAGAAACAACTAGAGGTCTGGGAAATGCATCATAAAAGGTGAGGCCAAAGAAGGCTGGTCTGTTTCACCAAGGGAAAGTTAAGAGGTGACTTGATAGTTTATAAGCATCTGCACAAGGAGAAGGTATCTGACAACAGGGGGTTCCTGAAGCTAGTCGACAAAGGCATAACGAGATCTAGTAGCTGGAAGACCAAAAGTATAACTGGCTTCAAAAAAGAATAAGATAAGTTCATGGAGGATATTAGCCAAGATGGTCAGGGATGCAACCCCATGGTCTGGGTGTTCC
>NW_020669195.1:0-1765 GCF_002925995.2 Terrapene triunguis | reverse complement strand
GATAAGGCAGGGGCAGGGAGTCCCGGGGACAGGGAGCGGATGGGGGGTGTTGGATCGGGCAGAGGTTCTGGGGGGGCAGTCAGGGGATGGGGAGGGGGGGTTGGGGAGGTGTGGGAGTTCTGGGGGTGTGTCGGGGGGGGGGGGGGGGGGATGTACTCACCGGGCGGTTCCCTACCAGGTCTTCAGCGGCGGGTCCTTCACCCGCTGGAGCCCTGCTGCCGAAGACCGGGTAGGGAACCGGTTCCTAAGATTTTGGCAGCTCATCACTGCTTCCAGGTTCCCATCCATTTTTGCTTCCCCTACTAGTTCTTCCCTGTTTGTGAGCAGCAGGTCAAGAAGAGCTCTGCCCCTAGTTGGTTCCTCCAGCACTTGCACCAGGAAATTGTCCCCTACGCTTTCCAAAAACTTCCTGGATTGTCTGTGCACTGCTGTATTGCTCTTCCAGCAGATATCAGGGTGATTGAAGTCTCCCATGAGAACCAGGGCCTGTGATCTAGTAACTTCTGCTAGTTGCCAGAAGAAAGCCTCATCCACCTCATCCCCCTGGTCCTGTGATCTATAGCAGACTCCCACCACGACTTCACCCTTATTGCACACACTTCTAAACTTAATCCAGAGACTCTCAGGTTTTTCTGCAATTTCATACCGGAGCTCTGAGCAGTCATAAACCTCTCTTACATACAGTGCAACTCCCCCACCTTTTCTGCCCGGCCTGTCCTTCCTGAACAGTTTATATCCATCCATGACAGTACTCCAGTCATGTGAGTTATCCCACCAAGTCTCTGTTATTCCAATCACATCATAATTCCTTGACTGTGCCAGGACTTCCAGCTTGTTTCCCAGGCTTCTTGCATTTGTGTATAGGCACTTAAGATAACTCGCTGATCGTCCTGCTTTTTCAGTATGAGGCAGGAGTCCTCCCCTCTTGCGCTCTCTTGCTCATGCTTCCTCCTGGTATCCCACTTCCCCACTTACCTCAGTGCTTTTGTCTCCTTCCCCCGGTGAACCTAGTTTAAAGCTCTCCTCACTAGGTTAGCCAGCCTGCTTGCGAAGATGCTCTTCCCTCTCTTCGTTAGGTGGAGCCTGTCTCTGCCTAGCACTCCTCCTTCTTGGAACACCATCCCATGGTCAAAGAATCCAAAGCCTTCTCTCCGACACCACCTGCGTAGCCATTCGTTGACTTCCACGATTCGACGGTCTCTACCTGGGCCTTTTCCTTCCACAGGGAGGATGGATGAGAACACCACTTGTGCCTCAAACACCTTTATCATTCTTCCCAGAGCCACGTAGTCTGCAGTGATCCGCTCAAGGTCATTCATGGCAGTATCATTGGTGCCCACGTGGAGAAGCAGGAAGGGGTAGCGATCCGAGAGCTTGATGAGTCTCGGCAGTCTCTCGTAGCTCCTGGCAAGCAGCACACTTCTCGGTTTTCCTGGTCGGGATGGCAGATAGATGACTCAGTCCCCCTGAGGAGGGAGTCCCCGACCACCACTACCCGCCTCCTTCTCTTGGGAGCGGTGGTCGTGGAACCCCCATCCCTAGGACAGTGCATCTCATGCCTTCCAATTGGTGGAATCTCCTTCTGCTCCCTTCCCTCAGATGTATCATCTAGTCTACTCTCCACATTAGTACCTGTGTAGAGAACATGATAATGGTTGCTCACCTGTATTTGCATTGCTGGTACATGGATGCTCCTCTTTCTTCTTCTGGAGGTCACGTGCTGCCAAATTTCTTCACCGTCCTTCTGCCCGTGCTGCGCAGCCTG
>NW_020669194.1:0-1479 GCF_002925995.2 Terrapene triunguis | reverse complement strand
AACAGGGTGGTCTGCACCTTTAAAAACCAGGGGGCTTGGGGCCAGCTAGCCCTGCTGGATTGTCAGGCCCAGCTGGGAAGGGCTCAGATGTTTTATCCAGGGGGCTGAGAGATGTCAGATGGAGCGGGCAGCAGGAAGGTGGTTAGCTCCTGTGGCAGGCCCTGGAGAAGAGGGGAGAGATGTCAGGGGAGAGGCCTCTGAGTCCCTGCAACCTGCTTTATTTGTGAGGGTTTTTTGTTGTTGAAGATTAAAACTGTGCCCTGATGGACGGGCTGGACAGCCTGTGGGCATAGTGTGACTCCTCCCCGGGCTGGGGAAGACAGGCCAGCAGCCCTACATGTGGTGGAGAACACGAGCACTTGACTGATCTCTGGAACTCAGGGGAAATCGAGGCAGCAGAAGAGAAAACAAAAACAGCTATGGAAAAGACTGCTGCAGAAGTGACAGCTGGGCTGGGGGGAGCGGGGATGTCTGGTGGGGCCCCCCTTAGTTTTTTTAAATGTGAAAGGGAAAAGATGGAGGATGTTCTCCATCTCATGGAGGTGGTGCAGCAACAACACCAAGAACAGCAGAATCAGCCCCAGGCAATTCTCCCAGGGGGCCAGCAACAGAAGCAGTGTCTGATGCACTTTGGAAGTGGGTTCCAGGGAATCTTGTTGATCCTAGAGAGGGAAGCTCAGATAGGCCTGGCCCTGGGTCGGTGAAGTTGGGTCTAGAAGGTGACCCTGAGGGTTTCCTCACCATCTTTGAGCAAATGGCCAGTGCTTCTGACTGGAAAGAGTTGACTTGGGTGGCCAGGTTGGCACCTTTTCTGATGGGATAGGCCCAGGCAGCATAATGAGCCTAGAGCAATGAGCAATCTGGCTCATGTCCTGAAGAAAAATCAGCCATTTTAGACAGGCTGGGACTGACTCTGGAGGCATATTGTCACCCGTCCCTGCTTGAGCCATTTCCATGGGGAGCACATCCGTGTCTAGTACCCCAGCAGCTGCAGGACCTCACTACCCATCAGTTGTGTCCAGATGTGCTCTGTAGAGAGAACCATGGACCAGGTGGTTCAGGAACAATTTTTGCAGATCCTGTCTGTGGGAGCCCAAAGCTGGGTAAAGCATTTTTGGCCATCGTGTGTGGATGAGGTAGTGGAGAGAACAGAGGCCTACAAAGGCTAAGGTAGCTGAGTGGCATGCTAGATGGGAAGTGTCAGAAGAATGGGTTGACCCAACCTGGGGAGGCTGGGGGAAATGCTCATGGGGAGAGGGTCCTGAGTAGCCCTAGATGTAGGGTTCAGAAGGGTTACCTCTCCCCTCCCCCAGTCAGTCTCACAATCTAGGGGAAATTCCCCTGGGGGTGACTGGGAATTCCTGGTAAGAGGTTACCAATGTGGAAAACCTGGGCATGTTGGGAGAGTGCCCATTAATGGAGTGAAACTATGCAGAGTGCTATTTCAGCCAAGTGGGGAGGCAGGGAACCCCTGCTCAG
>NW_020669193.1:0-1345 GCF_002925995.2 Terrapene triunguis | reverse complement strand
TACACTGCAAGCAACTTGTACTGATTGTAGTACTGAGGATAGTGCCTATAAGGGCTGAGTAAAGTTTCCAGACAGAGAGTCTGTGTGGGGTGCTGTGAAGCTCCGTGTACAACCAGTCAGAACCAGATGCAGAAGAAAGGAGATGTTGCTAACAGCTTAACATGCTATCTCTGAGCATCATAGGAAAAACAACGAGGAGTCCTTGTGGCACCTTAGAGACTAACAAATTTATTTGGGCATAAGCTTTCGTGGGCTATAACCCACTTCATCAGATGCATGGAGTGAAAAATACAGTAAGCAGAATATATAGTATAGCACATTATTATTAGTATATTAGGAGTGTCAAGGAACTAAGGGCTTGTCTATGTGGGGAAGCTAGTGTGCAGCAAGCTAAGATGTGAATTTACAGCGCTCTAGCTACTCTGCACTAACTCCCCATGTGGGCACTCTTACTGGATGCTAAAAGTGCTTTTGTGCAGGTTTGCTTAATCCACTTCAAACTTAATAAACATTAAATTATATTAAGCAAACATGCACAAAGGTACTATGTGTTTAGTAACAGTGTCCACATGAGGAATTGGTGCGAGGTAGCTAGTGTCCTGTAAATTCACACCCTAGCTTGCTGTGTACTAACTTCCCTGCGTAGACATGCCCTACAGAATACTGCGAGTGGAAGAATGATGCAGTTAAAAGCCACGTCAGGGTTAAAACTCTCTCAGTGTGGAGAGCAACTGGAGGTTTAAACAGCGCCTCCGTTTGTATCTTCAAGCAATAGTGCCAACAAAAAGGAAGACAGGCAGAAGGCAGCTTTATGTCTACCAATAACTGGTTCTAAAGCACTTGATGTGTTTAAAATTTTTCAGTTAACTCAGGCAGAGCAGGCAAACTATGAAACTGTTTTACAGAAATTGGAGATACACTGCACTCCACACAAAACTGTAGAAGGATTTGTGACTGATCTAAGGCTGAAGAGCCAATTTTGGGTGGTTAACCGAGTCCCTGGTAAGAAACCAGATAGTGACTGGATCTGTAAGAAGAACTCCAAGAGACTACTGGAAAACCCAGAATTAACCCTTGGCAAAGCAATTAGAATTTGCAAAGGAAAGCACATCACCCAATCCTGAATGACGCTTACCGGAGGGGTGGACAGTGTTCGCACACTGTATGCATGACAGAGAAACCAAAATACCACAAAGAAAGAGACCTAAGGTAAAAAGACCTGCATAGCCAAAAGTTGAAGTCCAGCAAAAACAGCACATGGAACTGCACATGCGGTAGCAATCAACCAGGGCCAGCTCTAGGATTTTTGCCGCCCAAGGCAAAAACAATTTTGGCCACCCCCCCC